>NC_071354.1:54543543-54661043 GCF_943734655.1 Sabethes cyaneus
TTCATTTGTTTAAAAACAAGGCTTAAAACATTGTATTTTAAGTAAAGTCGGATACAGTGTGGGGCTAAAGTTGGATGTCCCATCTTCTACCAGGATCTGGACACATCGGAGTAGGCCAGTACTCATTTCCTCTTTGGTTAAAAATGCAGTGTGGCTTGGTTATTGTTGACAGTTCGATAGTTATTCTCACAATGAGAATAAGTTTTCTTTCTCACCTTGGTATTTACTCTTGTTGAGAGCTAAATTATATTAATAAGTCGTTTATTTACCGTATTTGAGCGAAAGATGTTGCGAACTATATTTGACGGAGTACAAACGGATAGCGGAGAGGGGCGCAGGCGTATAAATATCAAGCTGCAGGCTATACTTGGAGAGAATTCCATCTACTACGGTGGGCCACCCACGTCGCAAGGATACCGAACGACTGTGCAGTGAAATCCGTTCTCTTCTAGTACCCCACCGTCATTAGGAATAGAGGGGTCTAACATGTTAAATGGCTCAACCAGATTGGAATCGACTTGCGTGTGTTGAGACGATTACCAGATTGGCGCCGAGTAGCCCAGGACCGTGTACAGCGAAGTATTTTTGATATACCAAGAACCACCCCGGCTAGAGAAACGCAATTAGAGAATTAGGCCAAGTAACTCAATAGCTAGCATCATCAAATCAACGACACATATTGATGATGGAAATTCCAGCAAAACTGTTTTCAGCAACTATGAAATCACCGTAGGGAACTCAGAACTGTCCAGTTTTGGTAGCTGTCCGGCGTTGGGAGCTGCCCGGCTTTGGGGGCCTTCCCTCAAATTATTTGGTACTGTAACAATTTGTACCGAAAATACAATATTGCAGCGATTATTGTCCAATAATCGCACGAAAATATAAGCCCCTTATTTTCAGTTCGCAGTTAAAGCGCAAAATTTTTTTGTTTTTTGCTTGCTAGGAATTTGTCAAAAGTAAAAATTTTGTAGCTCGATAATTTCCCAAGAATGAGTTTCCTACAGAAAATCAGCGAACCATGTTTATAGCATACTATTACTGATACGATTGTAATCCCTCCGTACTAGTAGATATGTACGTAATTCCTTTACATTTAAGTTCGGCCGCAGCAGTTATGAAAATATTCGAAGGAAACAATTCTCTATCACCCAAAGCGTCTGCTTAGTCTACAACAAATAATTGCCTTCCGGCTGGGTGGCTTTGGTGTGCCCCAAAAGTCGCAAACGTCACCATCCTATCCTAAGCCAGGCTTCCCAGCGGACTTAGAAATTCCCTTGTGTCACTATACAAACCGTGTAGTTTCCCACCCGAGTGCTGAAAATGTGAACAAACAACTTGCAACAAATGAGAAAACTTTTCATTTATTGACATCTCCATTTCGGAATTGTCGGCCGAAGTTTTCTCGTTTACTTCATCTCTGGAAAATGAACACTTCACACTCAGTAGTGTAGCAGCTTCCGCTGCTGTTGCATTTCGGGATATCCATTGCTCAACACCATATGTTAGCCAAAAGTTCACGGAGGAGGGGCTAAGTGCGCGCGGGACAGGCGGACACACGTATGTAGCTATATCGACACAAGTAACCACTATCCCTGCCAAAGCGTTTAGCAATGATATCGCATGAAATCAGCAAAGGCAGCCAATTTTCGGCCGGTACCGGTGTCGTTCGACAGGTGCACTGCACCTGTGGGAACTGTACACGAGCGACGCTCAGCTCAACTCGGAGCAGTGCAGCCAAAGATAAACGTAACAGTTCAGAATTTAATTAAGCTTCCACATTTACATGTGCGGCGTGTGCGTGACGGGTCTAGCAAACTTTGAGATGAAATAATCGATAAAACTCCGAAGGAGCATATTAGGCCAGTGCTGGGTAGACATTCAAAACATGTAAAAAACTTTCAACGGTAAAACAATAATTGTAGCGAAGTGCTTGTTGGGAAATTCCTCGTAAATTAAATACATATATTTAAATCATGTATGGGTCGGATATGTATTGATTAGACCCTTCTGTCGATGCAAGAAACATGCCATGAGATGGAAAATGCTAGCCAATTGAACTAGGACATCACGCAGTACGTGTCCAAATACTCCGTCAAAGGAATTTTGCAATATAAACTAATAAACATTTTAAGATTCACAATCTCGTTCCAAAAACATTGCATATCCTTCCACAATAAACCTCTAGGAAAAATTAAAAATGCTCACATATTTTCAGTGGACCATCGATGCTGCCAAATCTCTGCCGTTCGATGTGAAGCTGGCGAGAGTGATAAATCCTGCCTCACACACCCACCTGACTGGAGTCGTCGGGAGCCAGAGTTTACGTTACACAGTAACGCGTTCGTTTGGTATCAACTCGTTTACATCGATGTCACGTTTCCGCCACGTTGGCTACCGTTCTCATTAGTGCTGTTTTCACAGTCTAGTGCTCTTGAATGTCAATGGAGCTTTGACATGATTTGAATATGTTACCGGCGCGGCATCGATGGGAAGGTATGCACGCAGTGATGCAACTTCAGCTTTTGGTTTCACTAGTCTGACATTCGATGGAAAGGCGGAAAAGTTTACCATAAAAATCTGATTGATCTCGCGAGATCAACCGCGAGTGTTGTTAAAAGAGCCGTATTTAATGTTCATACTGTCCGAAAGCAGAAAGAGCCTCGTGTGAATGATTCATTCGTCGGTGACGGGAGGCTTCGGAACTATCCCATGTGTCCAATCGGGTTAGAAATCTGAATCACTAAACCGATGTGATACGTATCAGGATGCTCGTTTCGACGAATAGCAATTTCTCGCAGTTAGTCTCGTGCCGTGGGCATCATCATTCGCGTCGGTGGTTGATATATGGACTATCGTTTGTTGTCCAAATCCGGAGTGTCCAGAACTGCATAATCTACCGGAATCGCATGCTACAGTTGGGAGTGAAATCGAAGCCCATTGCGGCGGCATGGACATTGATATAACGTTTCCTAACGTACGTACGGTACGGGGCAAAAAATCCTAAGCACTTCAGATTCGCCTGCGGTCGGAAATGGATTGATTGGCGAATCACTGCTTTGCTGTGTCGTCGAAATTCGAGCAGAATATAGATCCTATGAGGTTTCAGCAATGCTGATTTATTTCATTTGAACCGTAAATTTTGCCGCTGCGTTGGCATTTTATTGTAGTCTCTATCTATGCATGATACATCCGAAAACGGTTCCAACATTAGTTTTTAAAATTTTTATATTGGTGTAACTCTACGTCTTACTGGAAGGTAATGGAGATATGGGGTCATTTCGAAAAATCTAACTCGAACATGACCACTCAGGTTTTAAATGTTAATAAATTAGCGATAACCTGATCGATTATCAATATTTTTGCACCAATCGATCTTATTAATATCCTCTACGCATGGACTCCATTGAACCAAACTATTGATAAAAATGAAAATAATTAAAATTCTCGCTTCATGATTGGTTGGAAAAGCGTTAATATCCATCCTATGCTGAACAGATTTCTTGGTTGTTTGACTTGTATTCCCTGATGAAGTAATGGTGAAGCAATCCGTCGTTAATCTCCCCCGAAGTAACACCATCGTTCCCGAAAATGACCTTTTCTTCAGTAAAAGTAACCCTTTTTGTTGTTTTCACTCGATTTTATTATCGAAAGTTTTACACGATTTGTAACCCGAAGATTTCTATCAACTGTTGCAGTTGTAGCCGAGATTGGTTTATGCAACTCCTCCTCTGCTTACAGCAGCGGTTGGTTGTTCGCTATGTGGTCGCTCGCTCCTGAATCTGATATGAACCTGATTATTTTACTTCTCCTTTTGATGTTCCCGTCAAGTACCATTGCGTACGTTCAGCACTTCGTTGTTGATCAGTATAACAATTTCGTTCATAGCTTAAATGTCTTCGTTTAAGCGCTTCTGAATCCTTTTCTTTCGTGCTGCCTTTTGTTCAAGAGCAGTTCCTCCTTCTGGTGTGTAGAACGTCTCGTCCATCGTTGCATTTTTGCAGAAGTTCCACATGCCACTACTAAGCTGGGAAGTTGGTTCGGTTGTCGTCGATGTTTTTCCGATCGAAGCCATGTACTGCAATCAACGGTTCACATTACCATCGAGAGTGCCCCTCTCGTAGCCACTATTCCGTCGATCACTGCTGCAGTAGCTACTATCTCCAATGTTAACAGAATCGAAGCATGTCGGGAACCACCGGGTTAACCACCGAAAATATCACGTTTTACTGCAATAGGATCTGCTCTGACGTCCCGTAAGTAAGTTGAGCTCGGGAACTATCCAGAAAGCCTCTGTCCGGGTTGATCTTTTTCACGGACTGGCTACTCTTCCGTGGCTTATGGCTTGATGCGGATATTGCTAGTTAACCAATGGTTGCGTAGACTACCAGTTAACCACCGGGTACGTGAACTGCCGGTTAACTACTCTGTGCATAATGCGTAAAACAGACCCTGTTTCGAAAGAAACCCTTTTTGTAGCCGACCTTTACTTTGTGTCGATTATTACCAGGGTTGGCTTTTTTGTGGCACTATTCTGGGCGCTGGCTATAAATGATTTTTGGGGCAGTGCATTGTTTGGTAACTGTCCGTTGAATGGATTTTGTTGCAAAGATTGATTTATCGTTAATCGAGGTTTTTTCACTGCAGCTATATTCAGGGAATCATCGATTATTTCCTCAATGTCATCATCGTCCATTACTTCAGCGCCCTTGGATGATTTCGCGTCTAAGGAATTTTCCACGCTTTCTCCATCTTCTAAAGGATCTTTCCCTTCATCTTGCGCTGAGTTGGCTGAGTGAGACTTTCTCTCGCTAACTGTTTCTTCGCCATCGACCTCCATCGATTCTACTGTATCCTGATTTTCACTGTCAATCGGCATAACCTCCGGTCGGCTTTCCTCGGTTTCTGCCCCCTCAGCTCGCTGCCTTCGCTGGGGGTCGCGGTAGTCGCTTTGGTTTTGTTATCCCGCTCCTTGGGCGCTTCCACTGCCGGAGTGGCAGCTTTTTTTGGAATGTCACCAGTCGGCACCGCCGCTGCTTTCAGTTGCAATTTGTCACAGTTGCCATTGATTTCGCCGTTCTCCTTGACCTCGTTGGACGTGGGATGTACGTTGGCGGTCATTCCAACTTCACCCATTTCCTCGACTGACGACGCCACGGTGAACGCGGTGGGAATCTGCGAGTGATGCTGAAGGGCGTTTCAAAGTGCGCTGTTTCTCAATGAATCGCGTACTAACGATGTCAACAATCAGAATTTGTTTGCACTTTCGTGAATCTTCACTTTGTTGCACTTTTCATCCCATTCACGGTGGCACTTGATCGGAAAATCGCGTTTTTTCTATTCCCCAGCTGCGAGAGGAGTTCACAAAACTGCACAGTAGAACACCAACTCAGCGCAAGATGAAGGGAAAGATCCTTTAGAAGATGGAGAAAGCGTGGAAAATTCCTTAGACGCGAAATTATCTAAGGTAGCCGGCGCTGAAGTAATGGACGATGATGACATTGAGGAAATAATCGATATATGAAATATAGCTGCAGCGAAAAAATCTCGATTGTCGAGAAGATAAATCAATCTTTGCAACAAAATTCATTCAAAGGACAATTACCAAACACTGCACAGCCCCGGAAATCACTCATAGCCAGCGCCCAGAATAGTGCCACAAATAGGGTTGCCAAGTCTCAAAATTACAAAAACCGGCCAGTCGGTCCTGCCTTCAAAAAATGCGCGGGGGGGGGGCTAGTCGCAGCATATTATTAGAAAATTTGCCTGGAATGTGTAATGCGCGGGTAGTCCCCGTTTTCAAAACCACAACGAACATTAAATGGATTATTGAAGATAGCATAGCTAGTTTCAGAGTGACAACCAGTTGCTTCTGGTGCTGCTGGACAATTTAATTACCTTCAGAAGTAAAGTATTGTCACTGCAAAACTGGCTATCTTCAATGATCCACTACTGAGAATTGCTAATAAATTTGTCAGAAAATTTAACAAATCCGGTAAAAAGTACCAATCCGGCTTCATATGGCAGAAAACTGGCCTTTTTGCAGAATTGACCGGCCACCGGCTTTGCAGGTGAAAAACCGGTCGGGCCGGCCAAAAACCGGCCACTTGGCAACCCTAGCCACAAAAGAGCCAACCCTGGTAATAATCGAGACAAAATAAAGGTCTGCTACAAAAAGGGTTTCTTTCGAAACATTCTCAAAAAGAAGTGGTTCTAATACCTCCTTTAATCTTTCACTTTCCACTCCTGCTTCACGCTATAACGATCAATGAACTGACTCTAGCTGACTTATTTGATTTCCAGGTTAATTTAACAGGTTTAGCAGGGTAGTACGTTTTCTTCCGGCTAACCTATAACTTCATGGGAATCGCGTTAGGCCAATCTTTTCTCTACTGAAAACATTAAACCGCACCGCAGCAATCTATTTATTTTTTATAAATCACTAATTTCTTCTCGCTTTAGCTTTATTTCTGACTTGTACAATGTTCTTCCTCTTAATTTTTTCTGTAAGTTTGTTTACATTTTTTCTTCCACTATCTCTACGGAACGTCAGACCAAGGCACAGTGGGAAATCGCTGGCCAGCAGCCAAAAAATGAAAGTTCATTTCGACTCTCCGTTGTATTTTTCCTGTGATTCTATACTATTGAAGTGTTCAAATCCAAAATTTTAGATCAATATGACAAAATTTGAATTTTCTATGAATCTTGAAAGTATGCTATCTTAGCATGTTTTAGCGTTTTTTTGAAAAATAACCCAATATTTCGAAACATGCTAGAGGTCTAATGGTAGCTCGGATTTCAATGGCGTCTAAGGAAAAGTTCTTCAAAAAATAGTGCTGAATAAAGCCCATTAATTGAGTATGCAGTAATTTTATTATAGTGTGCCTCAATTTTAATTTTCATTAAAAAAGTGCCATATTTTCGCGTAAAACACGCTTAAAAGTTTTGAAGCCAAGGTTCGCCACTATTGACCCTACCGGTAAAAGTTGGCGTAAAATATGAGCTTTCAAACGGATATAGTCTCATTTAGCGCAGAGTAGCGCAGAGCACAGATATTACGCTTGTAAGGCTACTATATCAGAATTCAACAACATAGACAAAATGCAAACGCTCAAAGTAAACGTAGGATATCTTAATTATGGGATATCTCCTTTACATGGTTGGATAAACTGCTTCGAATATATGGTCCATATTGCATATTGACTAGATTTTAGAGGTTGGAGGAAATCTGGAGGATACAGCGATAGTAATGACGGAAATACAGCTCAAAGATCTTATGCCAATCCTGGTATTAGTTCTGAAATCACGGGTATAGATATGAAATTAATTAAAAGGTTGAGAAATTTTCTTATAGCAAGTTCTTGAACACATTATTTCAGAAAAATTCGAAACTTATTGTTCGTATACCAAAAACCTTTATGTCAGGGTATAGTCCTCATATAATACGTCCACTGCAATGCAAAGAATTTGAATTGGCGGTCATACATGAATCTAGACAACTATATTGCTGATAAGACGAATGACAGAAGAAGCACAAAAATAAGTTTTTTGTTTAATTATAGTCACTTTAACAACTCGGGTCATTCGTGACTTCTGCGGGATTGGGAATTGAATCACGGTCGTCGGTGTGAGAGGCGTGAATGCTAGCCACTGCACCGGTATTGACCCTCACGAAAATAAGGTTATTGCCAATATTTGTAAGACAATATTTTACATGCAAAAATAAGTGTGAAAATACAAATCGTGATAGACTTATTCGCCTTCTTATTTCTCCGGATAAAGCTTATAGCTTCTTCGAAACGGAAAAATGTAATTAGAAAAATCTTTCTGAGAACGCTATATTACTATTGAAGACGAAACGTGAAACTAGTGATTCTGCAGAAGGAGAAGAAGAAGAAGAAGAAGAAGAAGAAGAAGAAGAAGAAGAAGAAGAAGAAGAAGAAGAAGAAAAAGAAGAAGATGGAGATACAGAAGATTAAGAAAACTAATAAGGGGAAAAGTTTTGAATTTTGATTAATATTAACTTATATGGATTTTGTGTTGATTATTAAAGCTCATACTTGTTTTGAATTGTTTTATATAATGTTTTATCCTATAAAAATCCATCTGCAATAGTTTTCCAAATGACCCTCATTTCTTATACGTCATTATACTTAAAAAATAATTGAAAAATAAATGAAAATTCTCCCTAACACAAAAAATATACGTTCTAATGCTCTAATGCTCAGCACCCCAAAATTACTTAAGAACCACATATTATCCTTGATTTAAAGAGATTTTGTTGCTTGGCCAGCGTTTGTATGGAGTCGCCCCACTGTGCAAGGGTCTGTCAGACTGCTCACTTTGCAAACGTCAGGCCAGGGGTCTGTCAGCCAGCCTCCTTTAACAGGGGAGTGCCGTGTTGCAACAGACCCCATAGTGGTCCTTAGCCTCTTATCCAGCAACTCCTATACCTACCTGCACTTGGTACCAGCCGAAATACGAACAACCGTACCGGAGATCGGGTAACCAATCCCGGTGGAAACGAAGGTCGTATACCAACAGGGAAGGAGACACAGTGTTGCCTTGACACAATTGTTGACAGCAGGGCCCGGCATCATCGAAACAAATAAATGCAACTGACTTTCTCTTACCTTCGCTTCATACATGAAGTAACTTGCTTCATATGTTGAACAGAACGTTTCAAGTAAGCTTCAGTTGAAGTTGGTGGCCATTTCAATTGACGACGGCAGAAAGTCAGGCACGATTTGTCGACTTTGACTAGGTTTACTTTAATATGCGTTGCATTGTAGGAAATGTTACTCAAATTCAATTTATTTGCATTCAAAGTTGCTAGCCTTCTTCTGAATATTTGATAGAAAAGTACAAACGAAAAGTTGAAACCGATAGTCATGATGAAGTGAAACCCTTTTCGCTGACGCTGCCTGAAGCCAGTTTGAAACTGAAGCGGTGTTTCTTCTGTTGAAACCGAAGCTTCACTGCTTCATTGTTGAGTGACGCTCTGCAATTGAAGGTGACGCTGTCGGTCCCTGGTTGAATCTGTAAGATGGCAGCTCCATCACCAGACTCGGTAGCCTGAGCCCTAATACGGCTACCTATCTAAACCTTCCTACTACGAACGATCAGAAAATTTGACTCGGAACATTCGGCATGGACAAAGCTGAAGAAATAAGGACATGGAATGGAAACTTGGTACCTGGAACTACAGATCGCTAGATTTCGTTGGTGGCGACAGGATGCTGCTCAATCAGTTAGAACCCCGAAAGTTTGCCATCGTGGTACTGCAGGAGATCTGTCGGAAAGGCGAGAAGGTGTGGAGGATCCGTGGCCGTAAAACCCGATTTTTCCAGAGTGGTGGAGCGGCCAACGAGCTGGGAACGGGCTTCGTAGTGTTGGGTAAAATGCAGGATCGCGTAATGGACTGGAAAGCGATCAACGAGAGCGTGTTGAGGATAAAAGGCCGTTTCTTCAACTACACCATCATAAACGTGCATTGTCCACTGGAAGCTAGACCCGACGCCGAGAAGGAAGCGTTCTATGCGCAGCAGAAGGCAATATACGACAGCTGCTCACGACGGGAGTTCAAGATCGTCATCGGGGTTATAAACGCCCAGGTCGGCAGAGAAGCAATGTATAGACCGGTGATCGAGCCCAATAGCTTGCACACCAGCACGACCAGCACGACCAGCGATGCATCAACTTTACAGCTTCCCGAGGCTTGGTGATTAGAAGCAGCACTTTCCTTCCTTGATATCCACGCAGCTACCTGGAGATCACCTGACCAACCAACTTCGAACCAAATCGACCATATTCTTATCGAGGGCCGGTTTTTCTCGCCAACGAACGTGAGCGGATATTGTTTCGAACCATTACTTAGTAGTAGCACATGTGCGCTCAAAATCGACTGTTTTGACGGTTTATACCTCGCGACAAAGCCGCCCTCCTTGGTTAAACATTCGGCAGTTAAACAACCCGCCAGTAGCCGAAAACTGAGCACGCGTACTGGATGAAACTCTGCCTTCCTCTGTGGAGCTAGATGCTTCGACCCTCGGAAACGGATGGAGTATGATACGATCGGCAGTCAACGAGGCCGCAACCGCGGTGCTAGGAGTGAAAACCTTGAGTGCACGAAATGATTGGTTTGACGGAGAATGCCTAGAAGTGATAGAGAGGAAGAAAGAGCTTGGACAAACTATCTAAGCATATCCACGAGAAAGAATTTGGCCAAATATCGACGAGCGCAGAATGAGTTGACCACGATCCTGAGGAGGAAAACACGCCAGAAGGAGGACAGAGATCGCGAGGACCTGGAATAACTATTCCGGGCTAATGACACGCGCAAATTTTACGAGAAAGTGAACCAAACTTGTAAGGGCTACACACCCAAACCTGAAATGTGGAGGGACGAAGCAGACGCAACGGAAGTTAACCTCGGAGTGCCTACAAGCAACAACAGCGTGTCGGCTCCCGATCTCGAAGAGATCCGGCGAGAAATTCGTCAACTGAAGAATAATAGAGCCGCCGGAAAGGACCAATTCCCGGCAGAGCTCTACAAAAATGGCCAAGAACCGCTGGCAACGGCAGTTCATTGGATAATTTCTAGGATTTGGGAGGAGGAGAAACCACCGGAGGAGTGGATGGACGGTGTGGTCTGTCCCATCTACAAAAAGGGCGACCGGCTAGTTTGTTGTAATTACCGCGACGTCACGTTGGTCCACGCCGCCTACAAGGTGCTCTCCCAGATTTAGCTGCGTCGTGTTTCCCCAATAGCAAGAAAATTCGTAGGGCGGTATCAGGCGGGCTATGTGGGGACCCCTGCTACTACGTTCCCATGCGTGATGTGATTTTCGTGGATTTCAGGGCAGCATACGATACAGTTGAACGCGAACAGCTAAAGCAAATAATGCACGAGTACGGTTTTTCGGACAAACTAAAGCGGCTGATCAAAGATACTCTGGAGTAAGTGATGTGCTACGTGCGCGTTTTGGCTAGCCTTCGCAGGCGACCTGGACATCATTACTAGAAACCTTGGGATGGCGGAGGAAATCTACGCCAGACTAAACACAGGAGCTAGGAGGATAGGGATGCAAATCAATGCGTCGAAAACCAAATATATGGTGAAGAGAGGCTCCAGAGAAAACAACTTTTGCCTTCCACGCACAGTGACTATTGACGGCGATGAACTGGAAGTGGTTGATGACTTCGTATATTTGGGATCTCTGGTCACCACCGACAATTATACGAGTAAGGATCCAACGACGCTTTCAAGCTGGAAATCGAGCCTACTTTCCCCTCCGCAAGACGCTTCGATCAAGTAGCAAACGTCGCCGCACAAAACGACAATGTACAAAACGTCAATCAGACCGGTAGTCCTCAACGGACTTGAGACAGTAACTTTGCTACGATTACGGTTACGGAAGACCTACGTGCACTAGCCGTATTTGAATGAAAGGTGTTGCGGACTATTTTAGGAGGGGTACAAACGGAAAGCGGAGAGTGGTGGAGGCGTATGAATCACGAGCTTCAGGTACTGCTTGGAGAGATTCCTATCGTATACATAGTAAAAGTTGGGAGACTACGTTG
This sequence comes from Sabethes cyaneus, assembly GCF_943734655.1. Taxonomy (NCBI): domain Eukaryota; kingdom Metazoa; phylum Arthropoda; class Insecta; order Diptera; family Culicidae; genus Sabethes; species Sabethes cyaneus. Next base: position 54,555,124 of record NC_071354.1, read on the forward strand.
GGCCGGTCACGTCGCAAGGATGCCAGACAACTGTGCAGTGAAATCCGTTCTCTTCATGAACCTCACCGGAACCAGGGTTAGAGGGGCCCAACGTGCTAGATAGCTCGACCAGGTTGAAGCCAACTTGCATGTGTCGAGACGCGCAACGAATTGGCGACGGGTAGCCCAGGACCTAGTAAAAAGAAAAGGAATTCTTGATACGGCAAGAACCACCGCAGCTCTCGGCTGGTAAAGTAAGTAAGTAAGTAGTAAAGTATCACCTTTGGCAATGGTAACGCAATTCAGAATTTTGTTTAATTGTTTGTCGTTACGGATGGTCAGCTGCAAGTGACATGAGACGATTTTAGTCACGAGCAGCATAAACCTGCCGGTTCAAAATTTCAGCAGCCAAATGCTTTGTCACTAGATAGCCGAGTGCATCTGCACAAACGCGTTTAGCGGTATTTCCCTTTCGCAGCGAGCGGTGAATATGGGAGAACTGGAGAACCGCGCGACTTGTTGTAGTTTGTTGTTACGGACGTCCCTGTTGGCGACGACAAGTTTTCTTCTTCTATTTGTTCTTTTGATTGCTTTTCTCTGTTTTCGGAAGGTTTGCGTTGACTTCCTCCTGAGCAACTGGTAGCACTGCGGGGAGGTATTCCAATGCATTTCAGATGCAATTTTAGTCGTCTCATTTTTCAAATTTTGCCATGCTGTTACTTACTTAGCCCAACTTTTTCTTAGATTGTTGCAGCTTGATATTATTTTTATTTTATTGGACCGAAACTAAAAGATATTCAACAAAGTTAGAGGATGGGTAATGTCCCGTTCAAGTCGTTCTGGTCTCTAGTCCTCGGTAAGTCATATTTACTATCTGCTGTGAACTGGAAATTGCACTCAACGCATAAGCGCTGTTGCATCTGGCTTCTGAAGTTTTAAAGCTGACAGATAACGTCGCCCGTGACCAGTAGACCAGACAAGCCATTTGCAGCTGGCCATCCAAAACGACAAAAGATTAAACAAACTTCTTTCTGGGTATGTCATTGTCCAAGTTGCTGTATTGCCAAAGAAATACGTTAAGGCAGCCAAATATTTTTTTCAACCTCATTAGTTAACAAAGATCATCCTTTTCAGGACGAACACAATTCATATATGAAGATTTAAAAAACAATTTTTGCTCTACTAATCGCATAGACTAGGGAGTAGTAATTTTTATTAAACCAAAACAAGTACGGTGTTATACAACCAGGATCTCAGCTCATAGTAGATTGCTGTAGTGTCATAGTAGCATCAACCAGCTTGTAGTAGATATTTTTTCAATACATCAAATTTCGAAAGCAACGTTCGCGTAGAAATAGTCCCTTGAAAACCGCGTAAAAGGTGACTCCACGAGAAATACTGCGAGTAAAATCTGTCAGACAGGAAAGGTAAAGTTTGAGAAGCGAAACCTGGTAAACCAAAGTTTGCTGCGTAGGAAGCGCCGCGGCTTCACTGTACATTAACTAAATTGACCTACCAACGATATTCTACTGCAGTTCAACTGTGCTTCGCTAAACTTTTCCTAATAGCACTCCGTAACTGACTGGGCTATGGCAAACTTGCACAATAAAGCAATATAATAAAAACATATTACAGTAATCAACCTAGGTAATTTTCATAGCTATAGTTAATAGAGGGCAAGGAAATAAATATTAACCAATTACCAGTTGTAACAAGAGATTCAGAAAAAATTTACACTTGGATTAACTGGGGTTTAGATTATGTAGTAATGAAACAAGCCGATTTGACCATTTGAATAAAAAATTTGGTCTTGTTTTTGCCTTCAGCTCCAAGCTTATAAGCAACATGTTTTTGGCATCATTTGTAGTGAACGTTTCTTCCTACCTATATATCAGTTAAAAAAACTGCCCAACCAACTGAATAAATTATTTCCAACTTTATCCATTCAAGCTTGCTTTCCATAATCCGATGTCGATGTTAAATCGTACAAACCGAATATAATTGTTAAGGATTACCAATCATGTTTTATTGGATCACGCCTGGGCGTGAAGAGTAAATTTGTCCCATTATTGCCGGCACTGGCAGGTTTCCTACCAGCAGTAGCAGCAATGTTGTTTGGACGAATATTCCGGATCAGCCGCTGTACAGGACAGACAATGCAACAAAATAGAAACCGAACGGCTTGTTGTCAGTGAGTACATCGAACATTATAACGTATGGAGTGTGCAGGATTAAATGTCCATTTGCGAACAAACCGAGCTGGAATCGCGCTAAGCTACGACGCTGGCGCTGGCTGGCTGCCTGGCTGGTTAGCTGGGGCAAATAGCACCGAGAAGGTGGTCGAAAGCTGCCCTTCTACCCCAGGGCAGCCGGAATGACCGGCCAGCGCAGCGCCTCACTCTCTCTCTCGTTCATTTGCTGGAAACTAATCACCGGCACAAGTGTCTGCTGACCGAAATCAAAACCGCAGAGTCGAAATTGCACGTCGGTCGAGAGTTGGCACAACTTGCCGGTAATATCATTACGGTGGAGCTTGGTTACTGTACTGGTCAACATAGTCAGCATAGTCAGCATAGGTCGCGTAGTTTGTAGAGGCCACTATCACTGTAAATGGATGGCGGCGTTTTGCCGGTGCAACAAACGGAGTGTCGGATTCAACTTTACATTCATCGTTTCGGTGCAACTTTGGACCCTGCACAGTTTTCGCACCGTTGCGCTATAGGTAGGAACTCTAAACAGCAGAACCGGTATGCCCCCGGTTCGCATCCTGGGAAGTACATACTACATTTTGTGTATCTATTTGCGATATCAACGACGATAGAACTAGTTGTTCCGTATAGTTTGCTAGCTCGAGGCCTTGATGAGTGTCATTGTTTATGGTCTTGTGTTGACCTAAATTCGGTTGATAGCTGTATTATAATATAGTGCGCTCTAACATGCATTATCACTTTGATGATAGTTTCTAATTGTACTTTACGTTTGAAACATATTATCTAATTATTAAGTACATTTTAAATACTGCACTGAACAAGTTGTTTCAAGTTTTCGTACAAAATTCCTAGGTAGGTATTACTTCTCAGATTTCTACTGTGTTTTCAACGAATTATTCTTGTCGTTTAGGTTTTGGTTTGGTGTGTTCATTCCTATGCAACCAGCTGCTGGGAGTCATTTGAGTTCATAAAGTTTTACGACAAAGCACAAGTGAGTGGTGCTATTAGTTTGAAACTAATTGTGTCTGTTGGTGACAAACCACATTTAATAATACTCTCATGACACTAACTATAGTTTACTCACAGAACCAATTTATTTTAGCAATGCCAGAATGTAGTTTGTTTTTAAATTCTTACGTTCATTCAAAATACGTGATCTGCAGCGTTTTTACGTTTTTAACCAAAAATCTTTTTTCGTTTTTTAACCAATAAAGTTTTTTTGATCGTGTGGAAGCGTATACCCGTGAGTACACAAATATATGTTTACAACTGCCAAATAATGCGTATGGCGGAACATTCATTCATAATTATTGTTCAGCTATATTAAGCAACTTCCTGTAAATTGTCACTCAAGTAGTGGTACCAACATTACTGCTATAAGTCACAGCGCTGATGCGCTCTGCCTCTTTTCACTCCTGTCCATTGGTTTGTTAATCTTTGTATTTACATAAGAGGCTTATATCTGTACCGAAAACCAGGTCTCTGACAGGACGTCATAAAAGGCTTATCGGTAATTAAAAACAGGCCCCTGACAGGACATCATGTTTTCAATAGCAATGAGTTCTATCCTCAGTCACCTCACTGGTCGACTGCTGGACTGCTCGATTGCACAGCTGGTTGACTAGACTGCTCGACTGGACTGGTCGATTAGACTGCTCGATTTGATTGCTCAACTGGACTGCTAACTATCCTACTCGACTGAACTGTTCGATTCGACTGCTCGATTCAACTGCTTAACTGGACAGATCGACTGCTTGACTGAGCAGCTCGATTTAATTGCGCGAGTGGACTACTCGACTTAACTACTCGATTCGACTGCTTGACACATTTGCTTGACTTACTACTAGACACGATTACACGACTTAACTGTACGATTGAACTGCTCGATTGGACTGTTTGACTGGACAGCATGATTCATCTGCTCAACTAGACTGCTCGACTCTACTGTTCGATTCGACGCTCCACTCAACTGCTCAACTGAACTACTCGACTCAACTGCTCGACTCGACTTCTCGAATGAACTGCTTGACTCAACTACTCGATTGGACTATTCGAATCGGCTGCTCGACTTAACTGCTCGACCCGATTGCTCCGTTCAACTGCTCGACTAGACTACTCGATTTGATTGCTCGACTCAACTGACAGCTTGATTCCACAGCTCGACCAGACTGCTCGATTTAACTGCACGACTCAACTGTTCGACTTAACTGCTCGGTTCAACTGCCCAACTCGACTGCTCAACTCAACTGCTCGGCTGGACTGCTTGACTGAACAGCTTGATTTAACTGCTCGGCTCAACTGCTTGACTTCTGTTTGAATCGACAGCTCGACTTAAGGGGGCATAGTACTTTTTACACCATATTTTTACCTTTTTTCAAATATTTTTTTACGATAACGCGAAAAGCGAATCGATTCGGATTTTTTTCATTTTAAACACGGAATTTTATACTAATATGTACAATTTTGTTTTCATATGTGAACGTCTTCCCCTCTCCCGTACGGCTCCTTAAACATGATCATTCGACAAAAACATGATTTGCAGTACCATGAATTGGTGCTTGGGGGATTATTCGAAATGAAAAATTCCAAAACGACATGAAAGTATATTAAATTATATTGTCTTTGACCTATCCTTTTTTCAAAATTCGAACACACAACAAAATGGCGGACATTCAAACATAAAAGTCAGTTTTTTAGTCGAAAAATTGACTTCAAAAGTTTCTAAAGCATACATAAATTGCAATACCGAAAAAAGGATGGGTCAACGACAAGATAATTTTATAAGTTTTTAAACAAAAACAGAAGCAGATGAATTGCTTGAGTTGTTGTTGAGATATTTATGGTACCGACTTTGAAGACCTGGTTTCGAGTTTTTATTCGCTGTGTAATTGCTCCAGACATGCGCGGTACAAATAGCTTGAATTTTGTCATTTTTTGGAATTCATCCAAACGGTTTCAAACACATATGCTCAAAATGTTAATCTTTCGATATGACCAATGAAAAAAATTTCGATTTTTTAAAATTGAAAAAGTATTATGCCCCCTTAACTGCTCGACTGGACTACTCGACTCAACTGCTCTACTGAACTACTCAACTCGACTGCTCGACTCAGCTGCTCAACTGAACTACTCGACTCAACTGCTCAACTAGACTACTCGATTCAACTGCTCGACTGGACTACTGTACTTGGTTTTTATTGAGTTGAACAAAATCCAATACGATCATGAAAACTATTTGTTTCAGTTTCCGGCTATGACTCTTTTATTTACAACATCGTAGAGCTATATTATGCAATATAAGAATCAAAGAACTAATACAAAGATTAAACATCTTCGCAAACACTGGCCAATGGAACGTATCCGCAGTTTTCTGAATTCTGACATTTATATTTTCCGGAGCGTAAGATTCGGGCTCAATTTGTTTGTATATGATTATTTAAACTACTGTGATTATAATGAAGCATATTATATTTTTTTTGCACTTTTGGTCTGACACTAGAATTGCGATTAGTTTATTCAACTTATGTGTTGACTTCTTTTCGCTTCTTGTCCTTCTTATACAGTTCATTTTCCTTGAGCGAAATCATGTGCTAGATTCGACTGTGATAATCGTGCAAATCGGGATAGTCTAAGTAGGTGAAAATGTAAGCCTTCGATCCCTCAGTCACAATCGTGCAATTCCTGCCAGCGGCCAGCAGTCGTCCCTGCCTTGTGTGCTAGTATGGTGACAGGGCCTTCCAGCGCAGTTATGCAGGCAAGTGCAATTCCGCTGATGTGTTTCCCTCTTCCAGCTTGGAATCTTCACGTGCAGGGTAGGTTTCTGCACACGCCATTGACGTGGATGGTATTTGTGCATACTATCAGAATGTGCGGAATGATCTATTCCTTAAATCTAATAAATGCAACATCGATGTAATCATGCTAACTGAAACCGGCTTAGATGACTGCATCGATTCTCTTTAGTTGTTTGGATCCGCCTTCAAAGTGTATCGTTGTGATCGTAGTTTGAAGAATAGTGACAAAAGTAGTTTTGGAGGCGTGTTGATTTCCGTTACTCAACAGTTCCCTAATTCGCTGGTCAACTTAAGACATGGAAATTGTCTCGAACAAGTCTGTGTTTCTGCTATCATCAAAAGAATGAAGCTTTTGCTGGCTGCCGTTTACATCCCACCTGACAGAACTGAAGTTGTCTGGTTTATCGACGAGCATATTCTCTCAATTCGTGAATTACGCGACAAATGGTCTTCAGACGAAAGAATTCTCGTTTTCGCTACTCCGTGTTGATCTTTTCCATCCATCACTGGATTTTTTCTTGCCTACACTGGCATATCCCGTTGTTTTCTTTCGCCTCTAAACTATCGTCTTATTAACTTTGATGTACTTCTGCACCAGCTTTCATCTCTGAACTGGGCTACATTATTGGACGAGATTGATGTGAATGATGTGACATTGCGGTTTTGCGATCCTATTTGCACCTGACTGAATGAGAATCATCCCAGAATTAGACCTTCAGAATAAACGCGCTTTCAGTTATGCCTGCGACGCATACCGTAGGCTAAATAGTTCTCTCTACAAATCATATGTACTACGGACGCAATTCAGGTTGCGAACTAATCCACAAAGCTTTTGAACATTCGTAAGCTCCAAGAGGAAAGGATCTTCCATTCCATCTAGTGTGATCTTGGGTGGAACGGAATCATTCACTTTTACCGATTTTTGCGAATTATTTGCTGATTATTTTTCTTTTGTGTTCGCCAATGGATGTACCGCGCAGTCTGATGCTGAAACAGCAACGTCAGATGTCTCCGATGGTGCTGTTGATCTGGACATTCTCGACATCACTCCAGGCATGATCATTTCTAGTGCAAAGAAATGAGGTGAGCTCCTACTCACCTGGTTCCGATGGTGTTCCGACTGCGCTGCGTTACTTCTCTTGCCTTGAGCAACGAAAGTTTCCGACGGTGTGGAAACAGTCACACATGTTACCCGTATTTAAAAAAGAAGAAAAGCGAGATGTAAGGAACTACAAAGGCATTACCAGTCTTTCTGCTGGATCAAGCTGGATTCCACAGTTTCACGTGCATATAGTAACACTTCTGGTGTTCCACAAGGCAGTAACCTGGGGCCTTTGCTATTCGCCTTGTACTTTAACAACATTGCTATACTGTTTGGTTCTGCTTGGTTCCATGCGGATGCTTGAGCTAATCTCAGTGCTACATTATGCACAAGAAGTTATTCTAAGGTTATGCAACAGCAAATTACATTCAAACTAGCAGGATACGGTGTAGCTTGAAGATAAAATTTTTGTCTGTGAAATGCTTCAACATAGAAAGAAAAGCCGTGGCAGAAACTAGCGAACCAAGGGTTAGATTAAAATCACACACCTACGTTCTTTTGCAGAAAATAATTTCGTTTAGTGTGTAGTATGTATAGTGATAATACAGTGGTATATAAAGATTGCAGTAGAAAATACTATGACCTGGAAATATTTATGGTAGTTTTCACGATATATTTCTAAAGCCATCGAATTTAATTTAACATTTATTTTTTGTTAACATGTACAAAAAATAAATCGACAGCAGCACAACTGCTGGTTACTGGAAATGGAAAAATCACTATATTTCCAACGGTGTTTTGGCAATTATTTTAAGACTTTAAGCCAGTTTAGCACAGTTGTAAGAAACAAATGTTCTGTGAAAATCCGGTGGTCAGATAACCATTTCTTCAAAGTATAAACTTCTCAAAAAAGTGCAAAACTCAACTTGTACTTTGAGTAGCTCAATTTGTTGCATTACGAAGTTTGCCGGGTCAGCTACCCAAGCAGCACTTGCAACATCTTCCATGTTGCTATTTAGTCTTGTTTAAATTGCAAAAAACTTCACCGTATTGAAACACGCAACAAATAAGCAACTTCATGTTATTAATACGTTAGATTCAGGTTATCCAATACTTATACTGGCTGTCACAAATATATTAGTCTATATCTAGTAACATGAAACTTCATCGCAACATCGTGTTATTATAATGTCATTGCTGAACAATAATGCCACATAATGTTGCATCATGTTAATTACGGCATATTTTTAAATAAAATGTAACCAAACAAATACAATCAATGTAACATCATATTCCGCCATATTTTGATGAAAAAATATTTTTCAACGAAGAAATGTTTTTATTTTAACAATAATTACACGAACATTCATCAGGAATCCATGGCATTTACTAAAATATTATTTGATTACAGTATCTAGTTCGATTTTACACCGCTTTTTTCCATCGTAAATGAATTCTTAATGTGGCTGGTTTAATTCTTTAAACTTGAAAATTAACAAATTAATAACTTTCACGAGGCGCATCAAATAATACAAAGCAAAATTATATTTTGCACGATAAATTTTGAATGGCATGAAGATTAGCTCATAATAGGCCCAAAAAACTAAAGTTTTGTTTCGCATTAAGGATATTAATGTAAATAATTTTCGTCTTGGAGACCAGAGAGGAAATTTGCTTCCTGCTAAACATAATTCGCGATTACAAAGTTGCTTATAATTGTTTGGTTTTTGTGCGAGGAAAAAAGAGAAGAAAGTATTTTTGTTTTTGTTTTCACGCAAGTTTTGACAACGCGGCATAGGATTTCGTGGGAGCGCGAACAGGCTTAAAATCTCTTAATATCGTAGTCGCGAATGGATAGGTAATGCGCATTGATGTTTCATAAAACATATGTGTAACAATTGGTTGCATATAGGCTCCACCTCTTGCGCTTTTTCAATGACATAACAGTTCGATAAAGGTAACTGATGCGAACTTTTACCATACTTGAATGTTTCAATTATAGTTGCGTAACCCTTCATACAACAAATAGTGCTGCTTGGGTAGTTTTTCATAAAATGCAACTGGAACTACGTCGCACTTCATGTCACTCTATGTCATCGCATTACAACTATTTGCTTCTGGCGTTATTCAGTTCAGATCTATGCTGTAAATTGATACTAACATCCATTATTACTGCTAAACAATCGACGTGTTTAGATTGTTATCATTCCTACCGTTGATAATCGATTTTGCTGTCCATAATCTATGTGAAACAAGCATAAAGCTTTTGCATGATAATTACCTCTGCATTTAACGAACGGTAAAATTATATTACCGAGTGTGATGCAAGCAGGACCATCAGGCTGGTTAATGGCGTGCAGTATTCAAGGGCGACAGTACTTCAATCTTGTTCAATGTATGAACCCACACAGACAGACAAGACCTTCGATAAAGACAAAAATTTTATACAAAATCCTGTAGAAAAATATTCTCAAATATTAAGTGTCAAACACGCGTCAATGATTTTTAGGATTTTAATAGCAATTTTTAGGCTCTAACAATAATGGTTATGCTCTTGAAACTTGTACCGCTTCATTCTTTCCGTCTATCAGAACACAATTCCTATACATATACTAGCTGACCCGACAAACTTCGTATTGCCACAAATTAAACAATACTGTACATAAATCGTGAATCTCGGATGACCTTTGTCCTAATAAATCATAGAAAAAATTCCTACCTCCAAAAACCCCCACATGCTAAATTTGGTTCCATTTGATTGATTATTTCTCAAGTTATGAAGAAATTTGTATTTCATTTGTATAGGAGCCCCTCTCCTAGAGTGGGGAAGGGTCCTAATTCACCATAGAAAAAAAATTCTTGCCTCCAAAAACCTTCTCGTGCCAAATTTGATTCCATTTGCTTGATTAGTTCTCGAGTTAAGAGCCAATTTGTGTTTCATTTGTATAGGAGCCCCCTCCTCTTGCAAAGGGGAGAGGTCATAATTACCTTGCTTAAGAGAGGGAGAGGTCTCAATTTACCATAGAAAAAAAATTGCCACATGCCAAATTTAGTTCCATTTGCTTGATTAGTTCTCGAGTTATGTAGAAATTTGTGTTTCATTTGTATGGGAGCTCCCCCTTCTTTGTGGGGGGAGGGATCTCTAACCATCATAAGAACCTTCCCTGGCACCAAAAACCCCTACATGCAAATTTTCACTCCGATCGGTTCAGAAGTTTTCCATTCTATAAGTAACATAGGGCAGACAGAAATCCATTTTTATAGGCATAGATTTGTATGGGAGCCCCCCCTCTTAGTGATGGGAGGGGTCTTTTGCCATCGAGAGAACCTTTGCTGGCCCCAAAAACCCCTACATGCAAATTTTCACGCCGATCGGTTCAGTAGTTTTTGATTCTATAAGGAACATAGGGACAGACAGACAGAAATCCATTTTTATAGGTATAGCTATAGGTATAGAAGTAGAACGGTTAAAAAAATAGTCTTAATTAACTTTCATACAAAAACTGCTGGAAAATATTGCAATTTGTAAACCTTCATGAGCTTTGTTGTAAACACTAAAACGTCATATTCGCAAGCAGTTTTGAAATTTAATCAGGTCACTTTTTGCACTCAAAAATAATCAAGTAAAGTCCTCCTTCATTGAACACCATGAACAAATTCACGTTTCCTTTAGTTTCGATCATCAAATGTCGTTCAAGGGAATACCCAGTCAAGTGGAAGGTAATATTTTAATTTGCCATCAACTAAGTTGACCTACCGCAGTAGGATCTTAAATTTCTCACTATGCTAACCAGCAAGCGAAGAAATTATTTAAAAAACTTCTTTTAAAGTTCATTTCCCTCGTTTAACCCGTAGAGGAGAACAATGTCCGAAAAACGGAATTGGAAAGGATCAAATTTCGCCTTTTTGTACTTCATAAACTTTAGGTCCAGCAACGAATTCGCAGTAAAAAAGCAGTCATAATGGTCGACTGCTTTTTTACTGCATTCTAAGTAACACTGTAGAATCAATTATAAGTTTTGTTATGAGGCAGTATTTACACTGCAAACTGTAATAATATGCTGATGAGAAAATCGAATTTGAAAGCTTTTCGCAGAATTGACAGCAACGTATCTTATCCTGTTTAAAAACACAGTGCCAATGAAGGGTGTCGACGAGTACGAAAATCGATACTGTAACTCTTGGAAAATTCAATTGCTCTGGCGTACACCAGAAGTGTGTTCTTAAATCTTACCTCATAATTAAGAAACCAACCGCAAAGTTCACATTTTGCAACCGAGCGAGAAAGAGATAGATAGGGAAGATACCTGCACAATCTTGCTATATATGATGATGGCTGACGAGGCGGTTGCTCTTGCCGGGCGGCGGTTTCTTCACGTCTGGTTTAGTATAGTAACTTTATTGACATTTCATTTGGTCCTGCTCGGGTGGGCTCCTTCATCACGTACTGCAGGCGAGGCTAAATTGCCTCTTATGTCTGTGCCGTCTTCCAAGGCTGCTGCTGCATTAAGATCGATGAGACTCCTCCTGATTCGTGGCTGCTGTGAGGATGACGGTCGTAACAAAGGCCACGGGATTAGAAGAATGATTTACGGCATGCGTGGTTAGTTTCTCATATAAAACAAATCAAGACTCTGATTAGTTTTATTGGATCAGAATCAGTAGCGGCCAAATTCGGATAACAGATGCAAGTACTAAATTGTTTGTGATTTCATTTGTGCGTTCCGTCGTTTAGTAGAACCTTCTCACTATAAAATCGATAATCCAGCTACAAAATGTTTAAAATGTAATGCTTCTCCGGTGATCGTTTAAGAATGCTTTACAAATGCTTTTAAATCGTTAATCTTCCCGGGTTTCGTCACTGTCGACCTACGTCTTTCCAACCTTCACGCAGTACAAACGAAATGCCATTATCACATCGTCATTAGGCGAGATCTAGAAACGCGACTGTCATCCATATCCTTAGACCGACTCCGGTCGCACAAAATGGTACGAAACATTAGCCATACAGTCTATCGGAGCGACCTGAACTTAACCAAAATTCAATACAACCGACCCGTTGCGTTGCGTTGCGTTCGTATCCACCTGAAGCTCGTTCGAAAGGGCCCACCTGCCGAGGCATCATCATTTACCCTCTGCGCGATACTGAATAATGGCTTTATGTTGATATTTACCATCACAGTGTGGCTTGCCGCCCAAAACCGCAACCTCGCTTTGTAGCCTGAAAGCTATTCTTCGCTGCTATTTTGCGTCAAGGATGAAAAACATCGGAAAACGCAGCCAACGCCAACGGCACGGCACGGAGTACAGCTTTCTATTACGGCGAAAGCAGTTACAGAACACAATTCGGGAAAAAGGTAATAAAAACCAGACGGGAAAAGTAGATGACTCAGGTGGAAAGTTTTTTTTTTGCGTCAAATTGAACTTAATTGAATCAAGATAAAGATCATCCGACAGCCGGGACGGGGATTGATGTGTTTTTCGCTGCGGGTTTTATTGCTCGTGAAACTTGCCGATAGCGACGGCGGCGACTTTGTTAGCCCTTTTCGTCGTCCATTGACGTGGTATAATTTATTATTTTACCTGCTTCCGCATCCGGATCTATAGGTGCTATCGTCGGATCGGTCCGTTCGATTCGAGGGCGGTTCGTTCGGAAAAGCGAATTTGCCCGGCGGAGTATTCAATTTTGCATTGACGATTCAGTACATTGTGGGCGATAAAGCTGAAAAATATGGCTCTTGAAACATATTCACAACTACATAATTGATTTTTTATCAGGTTGAGAATAATGAATAATTGCCTCGTCAAAAAGAAGTATAATTTGTTACCGGTCGACTCTTGTAGAGAAATATGTACATGGAAATTAATGTTACTATTAAAGATATTTTATCAAGTTTCATTTATGTAGGGAGGGTATTTGTTTACAAACAAACCAAGAATATGCAAAGCCACTGAAGCCATTAACCTGCCTTTTAAAGTCTTATGGAATTCCAACTAGCAGGCATACATTTTAAATGCAACATTAGAAAAAAAAATCATTCTATTGCATAAACGAACCAGCATCAAATCGTTTCCATCGTACACGAAAACTCAATTAGCTCCAAACCTGGTTTCCGCACAAATTTCATCATTTTTCTCCAAAATCAACAAACACTTCTGCTGCATCCCAGCCGAAAACATTCAACGCACCATTTTTCTTTCGACCGCTCTTTTTTCCGGGAAAGTCGAGACTCGGTCGGTCATTGCATTACAGTTTCCGGAAAAATGGGTAGAAAATGACACACTAACAGAGAAGCAGCACTAGGGGCTTTAACCGTCCGTCGTTGGTGCACCGCGAAATGCAACCTTTTAGTGCATGCCGGTCTATTTGTTCACTTCATTGGACTCGCACGGATGGGTGGTTCATGTTGAATTTAAGCTACATTTTCTGATTTCACACCAGGTCAGGCCTAAAATACGGCCTATCCTTAATCAAAATAAGGCATGGTGAAAATTGCTCGATATCTTAATCTCAAATACATCGCAAGAAACAGTTGTATTTGGAGTCGGTCTATTTCCGCAGCTAAAAATACTACACAAGTTTCAAAATTCGATTTTCCCAGAACATATTATCGTTCAATACGTGCAAAAAATATCCTATCAGTGAAAGCGCCGTACACAGGGCGGGTGGTGGAGGCGGAAGTGCGATGGAATCAATCTACACAGCCGAATGATAGAGAACACTGCCTGCCATTCCAATGCTGCTTGTTCACAGAGCAGACAATTGGAAAATCCAGCAGAGTGTGAACGCTAGAGACAGAAGCAAGATAAATTGATCGTGATAATCATGATTCGATAGAAGCAGCCGCATCAACAACAGCAGCAGCAGCAGCAGAAGGTTCGGTCCGATAGTACGATGTTTCCGACTCGGTAGGCTCGTTGTTTCTACTAGGTACGGCGCGTAGTAGTCCCCGTACACTCGAATGCTTCCTGCCCGGCAGGGGAAAGTAAAAGTGCTAGTCAATCTTCGCAGAAATTTTTCTCGTTGAGCAAACAAAAATTTTCGGGTCGGCAAAACCGCTTTCTCCAACCAGACGACTGAAAAGATTTTTTTCCGAACTGGTTCTATTGCAGTATTCCGACAATCGTTTGAACGATAAAAAAGTCTTTCGGTTGTGGGATTGATTTGTGACGTTTCATTTTCTGTTCTGTAGGCAGTGAAAAAGGATTTATTGCGTTTATCGCTTGGTAAACGACAAACTTAAAGCATATAGTCATAGTGAAATTTGACTTTTCACAGATGAATATGAAACGAGCAACGAAATATGTCTGCAACCATTCGGTTTTTTATAAATCAAAAAATTTGGGAAATTGCCGTATGAAATATTCCAAATTTTGCAGCTTCAAATCCTAATTAATTCCGAATTAACAGAGTATGAATTTATTGCTCCTGTTAATAAATCTTAAGTCTAATCCTATGTCCGTCCTACAATTCTCATCGGGTTGGGATTTTCAACTGACAATGTATAGCTTAAATATTAGCGAGAAAAAGGAACAGTATTTTTCTTTTAAATTTTTGTGAGAGTTTATAATTAGGAAACATGTTTTCAAACGACAAAATATTTCCGTTTGCCAGAAATACCTGTTTCGTTGCAAGTAAAAACAAAAAACCATGCGCCTCCTTTGCTCTTTGGAAGCTTTATTTCCAGACAAAAAATTGTAGGTCTCTGATTTTTTTTATATAAAAAAATATAGGATTATTGATGTCCTTATTTATACATGAAAACAAAATATTTTTGAAATTTTTTCAGCAGCAATGCATAGTTTTTAGCTCCATCTCATTAGTTTTCCTAGAAATCCCATTAAAAGAAAACAGATCGACTCACAAGGAAACATCACTATCGGTCACAGGCTTAGAGTTTAACCATATATACCACAGTGTAGTCCTGTCGATCCAAAACTTCACTGCACTGCTCGTATAGGTGTAGCCTACGGAACTTTTTTGAGAAAACTTAACTTGAAATTTGCATGAGCAGGGGACTCGATGGGGTCGCTTGGTATATTGTGAATATCCTAAACGTTTAAGTAACAGATCGAAATGAAAATGATATTTTTTGAACAAGGATGATTAGATTATGCAACAAGCTTTGCTAAATCCCTTTTTCGTTCACCTGGAAAACTCACGATGTTAATTGAACGTCAGTTTGGTGTCCAGCAAGACGCCGAGGTTACTAACTCGGTCCAAAAAAGCAAAGCCTAGGTGCTAAATGCTAACTCGGTCCACTCTGCGTAACTCAATATCACCGATAGTGTAACCATAGGTGATCGAGTTTTGATGCGGTGAAAACTCATAACTTCACATTTGGCGCAAGTGCCAGTTCCGTTTAAACCAGTCAGTGAATAAATTAAGCAACCCTTGCAAGCGGCGGGCAGTCGTCTAAGATTCCTATCGAAGCAAACAATTTCACAACAATTACTAAACTTGCAGTCAACTTCCAGCAGCAAAGCAACATGGTTAAA
Organism: Sabethes cyaneus; assembly: GCF_943734655.1. Classification (NCBI taxonomy): domain Eukaryota; kingdom Metazoa; phylum Arthropoda; class Insecta; order Diptera; family Culicidae; genus Sabethes; species Sabethes cyaneus. The sequence goes on from NC_071354.1 coordinate 54,570,648, forward strand.
GAGTGGCAAGAAAAGCAGAGGTCCCACGTTGCTTCCTTGAGGGACTTCAGACCTATTGGTAAATACCGATGAAACACTGCTACCCAGTTTCACACGAAGCACCCTACCACTGAGGTAAGAATTCAGCCATTCAACCATCGGTTGGGAGGCACCAAGTCGAGACAGTTTCCGTAATAGTATTGCATGGTCAATTTGCTCGGAAGCTGCTTTTAGGTCAGTATAGATAACATCAACTTGCTTCTTATCCTCCATATGCGAGATACCCATCAAGGTAAACTCCAGCAAATTAGTGCAAACAGATCTACCAGGCATGAAACCGTGCTGCACCGTTGAAATATAGTTCTTAGGGCGGAAATGTGTTACACCACTCACAATTATTTCGAACGGTTTAGAAGCTGTGGAAAGGCTCGATAATTCCTTACGTCGAGAAGGTCACCGGATTTAAATACTGGAAGCATAAACGATTCCTTTTAAATTACGGGAAATTTTCCATGTGCGAACGACTTATTGAATATAGGGCATAAAGGATTGGGCAACGCGGCTTTGCAACGACCCAAAACTACAGCTGGATTCCCATCAGGTCCCGCAGAGAACGAACGCTTTAGTTTTTTAGTGGCGGTTATATCGGTAGTTATGCTGAACAGACTAAAACTCACCAAATTGGCTGGAACAAGCGCAACCGCAATCTATTGATTTCTTTGTTTAAATTATCCTTTGCTGACGATCTGAAGATCTTTCACGTCTAATTATCCACGTCTCCGGGGTATGTCATTCCTGATCATCGAACTTTCCATGGCCACTACAACCCGACGTCTTTCCCTTGTCGAGTCTGCTTTGTAAGTAAGAATTAAACCATGCGATGTCAAAGTAACTGTAGCATGGGTTAATTTTCCGGCCCCTCATTACCATTTCTTCGAACTGAATGGTGCATTCAACGTGTTTGGAGCTAATGCCGACTTTGAGTCTTGATGTTGATGTCTTAACTTTGACGTTTTAGGCCTCATAACTTGTTTGTGAACGGTGTATGGAGGAGAAGGATGAACCACGAGCTGGCGCAGCACTTCGGCGAACCCAGTATCCGGAAAGTTGCAAAACCCTAAAGGGTACAATGGGCGGGACAAAATTTTCGGAATTTTTCGGACTTATCATTATACTTCTAGCTGCCTAGAGCCGCGTGGCTTCTACCGTATCAAGAATTATTCCTCTACAATTTTCTCGGTCCTGGGCTATGCATCGCCAATTCGTTGAGTGTATCGACACACGCAAGTCGGTTTCAACCTGGTCGAGCCTTCTAGCCCTCAGTTTCTAGTACCGGTAGAGTACTTGAAGTGTACAGATTTCACTGCAAAGTCGTCCGGCATACTTGCGACGTGGCCGGCCTACCGTAACCTCCCGACTCCTGCTCGGTTGACGACGGGAATCTCTTCTAGCAGTGCCTGGAGCTCGTGGTTCATCCGCTTCCGCCATTCTTCGCTTACCGTTTGTAAGCCGCCAAAAATAGTCTGCAATACCTTTTGCTTAAAGACGGTAAATGCACGTAAGCCTTCCGTAAGCAAAGTTATAGTCTGAAGTTCGTAGAGGACTACCGGTCTGATAAGCATTTTGTACATTACTAAACACTTGCGGTCGCACAATCTGAGCCCCCGTACAAAGTGCACACTGTACAAAACGCTAATTAGACCGGTTGTCCTCTACGAACACGGAACGTGGACACTGCTAGAAGAGGACCTATGAGCACTCGGAGTTTCCGAACGGCGGGTGCTAAGAACCATCTTTCGAAAAGCGCAAGAGAACGGTGTATGGAGGTGAAGAATGAACCACGAGCTCGAGCGTTTCTACGGCTAACCCAGTTTTCAGAAAGTGGTTAAAGCTGGTCGGATTCGCTGGGTAGGACATGTTGCTAGAATGCGGGACAACTATCCTGCAAAAATGGTTTTCGCGTCGAGTTGTAAGTTGTGTGGGAGTCACCGCTTTTCGAGAGCGCAGATGTCTCAAATAACTATAGAAAAACTTTATGCCTCCAAAAACCCCCACATGCCAAATTTCGTTGCATTTTCTTGATTAGTTCTCGAGTTTTGAGTGCCTCCGAAAATCCTCACATGCCAAATTTGATTCGATTTGCTTGATTAGTTCTCGTGTTATGCAGAAATTTGTGTTTCATTTGTATGTGAGCCCCCCCTTACTCAAAGGGGAAGGGTCTTAAACCATCATAAAAACCTACCCCGGCCCCAAAAAACCCTGCCTATTTTCACTTCGATCGATTCAGTAGTTTCCAAATCTATAAGCCACATACAGACAGAAGGACAGACAGAAATTTATTTTTATATATATATATATATATATATATATATATATATATATATATATATATATATATATATATATATAGGTTAATATGCTCATTAAATAGCGAGAATTTTCATATGCAACTTGAATATTTTCTCTTGAAATCTTGGAATTTCACATCAATAAAGAGTAAAACGTGAAAGTAAGAGTAAGACTCAGGAGGAGGCAGCTTACATGACATAGAAAAAATAAGGGTCTAAAATATTCTGAAAAGGAGTAAGTATGGTAGGACTGCCACAGAGCGCACAAGCGGAAAACGAGAAAACTATTTAAAAAATATTATGAATACTCATTTCATTTTAGTGTAAAACAAGCTATTTCTCGTGTTTTTTTTTTGAAAAGGATGTAAAAGATAATGAAAAATTCTCTTTTCTGCGTTATACGGCGATGCAAATGCATTTTTACACATCAGCATTACATGAATTGGTTGCTGGCGTCACTTCCTAGCCCAGCGTTAAGAAAATTTGGTTTTTAACAAATTTATACCGCCGTAATAATCGGAAGAGAGGAACACATGTAAATAATCATGGTTTACTCATAAGCTTTTACCAAGAGTCAGTATGTCAATCTTATTATTATTATTATATATTATTTATTTATGTATTCATCTGGCCATCCAGGCCTACATGAATTGGATTGGATGGGGAAAAGCCTCCTTGAGATGATCATACATCGACCACTCTCAAGCAGGCATAAAACCCCATCATCTTTAACTATCAATACATAATACATGTTAACAGGGCTTACAATACATTTTGGATCACACATAATTTAACCTACGTTCTACTTTAAACATTTAATAAAAATCTTACGTACTAGGGTAATCTCTTCAAATTATTTTTAAACACATTAATGGACATAGAAAAGTCAAAATGCACATAATACTAATTGAACACGTCACATATTGCCCTTATGGGTTCGTTTTTCCCGTAATCAGTGCGCTGATATTGCAGTCTTAAAAAATCCCATGCCCTAAAGTTTCTGGGTGGAGTGTTGATGTCGATTTGGGAAAGAATAGGAGGAGAGTCAATTTCGCCTATCAGCAGCTTTGTCACCAAAAACTGCTGTACATATATTTCTTCTTTTAGCCAAGGTGTACATGTCAAGCAAACGGCAGCGCTCAACATATGGAGGTAACTCCAGTGGGCCTCTCCAAGGTAGATTTCTTAACGCGTAGCGCAGGAACCTTGCTTGAATAGCTTCGATACTGTTTGACCAAATAGTTGTGTATGGGCTCCAAATGGCAGCTGAGGCTTCTAATGCGGAACGAACAAGGGAGTAGTATAATGCTCGTAAACAGTACGGATCAGTGAATTCTTTGGCGAGTCCGATAATAAACCCCAAATTTCTATTCGCCTTTGAGACGACATGGGAATAGTGATTCGTGAAGGACATTTGATCATCCAGAAGGATACCTAGACTGCCGTTAATCTACTGAGTGGTTCTCCAAATATAAAATAATTCCAGCAAATTGGGTTCTTCAGAGCACTTCGACACGCTCAGGGTAAGCAAATTTCAAGCACACCAATCGCTAAGGTCGTCCAGATGTCGCTGAAATTCGATGAAATCAGCTGTCGAGCGTACAACAAGATAAAGCTTTAGATCGTCAGCATAAATTAAATATCGGCCTGATGGAATTATCTTACAGATGTCGTTGAAAAATATTAAAAAAAGAAATGGTTCCAGATTACTTCCTTGTGGTACGTCCGACAAGTTCGTGAAGCATTGTGATTCATGACCGTCTAGTTTTACAGATAAGGTGCGGCCAATTAGGTATGATGTCAGCCATTCAATTATGTTGGAAGAGGCTCCAAGACGCTCGATTTTCGCCAGTACGATAAGGTGGTCTACGCGATCAAATGCTGCTTTTATATCTGTATACACGGTATCTACTTGAGCTCCGCTTTCCATAGCCCTAATGCAGAAAACTGCTGAAGCAGTTGCAAATACACTCGAAAAGTGTTTAGCAAAGAGGTTGCAAGTGTCACTCGGTTTGCAGGAAATTTCATCTGCTAGAAACATGCTGCAAGGAAACCCGCTCTCTTTACGCTTCTCGTTTACAAAAGACCAGAAGCGTTTGAAGTTTCGTTTTAAATCTGATTGAGTACGTAACGCGTGTTTAGAATAGAGAAATCGATTGTACCTTCTGTAGTTATTGCTGGCAGAAGCGAACTCCCGCTTTGTCAGGGGATCACGCCGATTGGTGTAATTGCGAAGAGCGGCAGCTCTCAGCCACTTTGATTGCCGTAAGCGACCGTTCGACCAGGGTGGCTTCGGTCGAGGGGTGGAGAAACAAATGTTCTGAATTGCTGAATTAGTGTGTTCGAGAAAATGTCTACTGCTGCGTTAACATCGGTTGTGTTGTCTAATAGATTATTCCAGTCAATGAGGGAAAGTATTTCTTGGAGCCCAGAGCTCAAACACATCTTCATAAAGTACTTGGTGAGGACATGTAAGGAATACTGTAAGCGGTGGATGCTGCGTGTCTACATCACAAAGCGGATCGAAGGCTTCGAAATAAGTGCATTGCGATGAAGCTTGTGCATTTACAAACGCAAGGTCAAGTGTTCGATATCGGCAATTTTTAACTGTAGACATCTGAAGCATGTTCAACAAAGACATGCCGTCCAGCAGCGTAGTACTAGACCGTGTGAAGGTAGATTCGACGGGATCGGGTACCGCAAGGCCGAAGGGTGTGCTGTTCCAAACTAGCCCAGGTTGATTATAGTCCCCAAACAGTAGATGGACTGCGTTGGGATTTAAGGAATTAGCAACAGTGAGCGAAGAGTCGACATGTTTCTGAATTACGGTGACATCAGAGAAGGAATCTGGAGGCAGGTATACATCACCCACACAGATATTGGTATTACGATGACAAATGTTCACCCACAATTGCTCAAGCTCTGAACCGACACTCGTTATTTGTTTTGAAGATAGCTTATTCGATACAGCAACAAGGACGCCTCCACCACGAGTTTTTCCGCTACCAGAAGGATCCCGATCTCTTCGATAAGCACTATAGGTTGCTCCAAACAACTGAAACGAGGTGATTTCGTCATATAGCCAGGTTTTGGTTAGAATAACAACGTCGAACTCAGCATCGCAAACAGCTACAAACAGTTCCGCAATTTTCGTGCGCAGGATCCTGACGTTCTGGCAGTATATATTGAGCTGCTTTCTGGATACCGGTGTGCGTAACGATAAATGGGTGAACGGTAATATAAGTGTACTCTATCTGATTGATAGTATCACAAAAATAATGTTGACTACGCGTATTTTTTCATATATTTTACCAAAAATTTAAAGATATAAAAGTGTGGTAGAATTCACCGTTAATTGCAAAGCGGGCTTGATTAGTTGTAAGCTATGTTTGATTTGCAATACATCTTTGGTTTCAAACTGTTCATTAAAAATGTAGCAATATTTTTGTAGTGCAGCTTTTAGAATTTACATTGAAGATAGTTTTACACAGAATAACTTGCAAGAACTCGCCACATATCAGTTGAATAAAATTAAAAGGATTGATTTTATTAGATCAACCTCGAGTTTTTATCCTGACCTTTGAAATGATTTAATTAATACAATTTAATTAATTTTTAATAAAGGTAATTTTATTATAGTAGACGTAAGGAATGGTAGAAAAAAGTCACGAAACAAATGTGTCAGGGAAGGAAGTAAGAGTGGAAAATTAGTTACGTAGGGTCATTGAAGCAATGCTTATTAAGTTGGTATAACGTTCCTCTTTACCCAAGCTGGGAATCCGCGGATGCCAATTATAACCGGATTCGAATCCAACCAAAGTTGGGTTTTTACAGTGCACATGCGCAGATTCATTTAAAGTGCAATTTTATTATCTACAACTTTACTGAAGACATCATTTCGATCCAACAAACTATTTTTCCAATATAAAATATTTAATTTATTAGTACCATTTTCGGCTAGGCCCTTTTGAAAAGCAGTCGAGATCTTTACAAAAAAATTGCTAACATGAAATAACATCCTTTTTTATAGAGAACATCTATGCAAAATTTCAGCTAAATCGGACAAGACCAATTAAAATCGTTTTCCGATATTCCGTGGAATTCACCGGTTAGTAGTTATAGTATTTGTAAATAATCAAAACTGTAGCCAACTCAACAATAGAAACTTGTTTTTGTTATGTTTGTACAAAAACAGACTTCTTTATTTTATACACAAAATAATACGCAATCTTAATTAGAAAAAGAAACAAAGTTTACACGACCATTCAAAACACAAAAAGGTACGCTCATTTATTTAAGAGTGATATATTTCTTGCTTTGGTTGAAATATTTCAGTTAACTTTATTGGTATGCTGCATTCGATATGAATGAACATTCACTCCACTCACATGTGCGTACCTCTAGAAACGTGTTATCTATTGCTGCGGTTTTATATTGAAAACACACATGTTTAGTTACCTTCAAAATCAGTTTAGTTGCATTCTTACACACCTAGAGGAAAAAAAAGATAACAACTTTGATAGCAGTTTCACGAAGGGTAATCGTAACATGGCACAACCATCATGTAGAAAACCAAGGTAAAAACGAACATATCAAAACAATCCGTCGCTAGTAGTGGTGTAATTCTTTTTGTTTTGATTCGTTTTCTCCATTCATTTTCGGACGGCGCTTACCGCAACGGTCGCAACCGGTCTACCGGTGCTGGTGTTTGTGCAACACGATGAACATTTCGCCCGGTTTTCACAGACGGTGATTGCTACAACAGTGTGTGCGTGCGCACAGCTCGTTCCGAACCTCGCCCGTTATGCTATTCGCCCAAACATGCTGGTCTCTTCGCTGGCTGGAGTTTGTTTTCTGGTGCGGGTTCGCGTTCGAGTTAGCCCAGCTGCTCGTCGCTCGATTAGTTCGCCGCGTGCTTTCGTTCGATTGACAGTGTGTCGTGATTCGGTGTTCCGCCGATGGTTCTTGCTGTTTTAAAGGGCGCTTACATTGATTGCCCAATCCAAGACCAGTCGCGTACGGTGAGGTCACGAAGCCTGTGGGGCTTGCCAGCGGAACGCCAGCTAGGTGTGTATGCTTACGGAATACGGCGAGCAATTCCAGCACTAATACACTAGGCCCAGCAAGGTTTTTTTTCGCTACAATTCCTGTTTCTTCGCGTTCGATTCATTCTTCCGCGATTGCACTGTTCCCGTCTCTCCGAGTACCACTTGCCGCTGCTGCAGTCGTTTTAGCGTTTTGCTGCATCAGCAGCGGATCGAGCCAAAGTGAAGTTGAAATTTTGTCGTAAATACGGCAGACACAGAGTGTAAAGAGAATGAAAATAATTCAATAATTGAATAATATATAAAATCCGATTCGATCTGCAGCCGACTGGCCGGAGGAGGCCACGGACTTGGAGTGTTTTTGGACCAGTTCAGCGCAACGAAGGCCAACACCAGTCGTGTGGGAATTAGAATAAATTCAATCTGTGAGTTCGACGGCGGTGCACTGTCTCGTAACTCTGTGGATGTGTGTGCGCGAATTACCCTCAGTGTACATAGCTTTGTGCTGTAGATAAATGTGATTCGAACTTTAGCAAGCATAAATCGTGCAAACGCCATTCAACGCTGCTGCTGCTGCTGCCGTAGCTGCTGCATCGCGAAACCGGTGCATTTGTTGGGTTAGTAAAGTGTTAATGCCTTGTATAGAATTCCGGTTTTCTGCCGAGCGGAGGTGTGCGTACAACAGTGATTCAAACAGGATAATTGGATGGATATGCGTGTGAGCAGTTGGTGGAAAATCTGTTGCTTCTACGCTTGCACTGATCTCGTAACTTTCTCCGTTTGTGGACGGACAACCCACGCTCGACGTTCGACCGTAATGCTGCACCTGTTGAAAGTGGACTTCTTGCGAAAGTAGTCGAGTAGTTTGAGAAGAATTTTTACAATGGTTTCATTGTTTACTGATAACTGCGTGTTGATGGACGTGAGTTGTGTGTCAATAGTATTTTGGGTATTTCATCATACAACAAAACAAAATATGTGAGGTGTGAAAGCAAGGTGAAATACAAAAAGCAACCATTTGAAAGAAACAATACTGCTTGACTGTAATTCACAAAAACTGAAGTTAATCTTAAATTCCAGCTTAGCTTTACAATCAGACGAAAGCAAGCTATTTTAAATTTATTATGCTTGAATTCCGCGGAAAAATTACAACATCATTATGCTGTATGATCATATTTAAAGTTTACGGCTTGTTAGTAAAGTGCCTTAAACAAATCTAAATTCTAATCAACTACGTGCTGATGAACAACCTGTATTTGATAAAATGTGATAACTAGTAGAGGGAAAGAGAGTTAGTTAATTGCCTTAGTGAGTGGAATCTGCTTCTTCTTGAAATAAAAAAAATAATCCTTAAGTTTTTTTCCGATTTCTAACCTATTGTAAAGTTTGATAGTCTTACAAATCCTATGAAATTGCAATTAGTAGACCCAATATAAATTGTTTCGGATAGTGACTTCATTTCATTTCTGTGGTTGGAGTAGTTCAGAATAGATTAATATTACTATTAATGAGCAATAAGGCCATTGCAAATCATTTTCAAAGTTTTTGTCACCCCCCTTAGAAATTGGCTTGGAAAATCGGGGGGCAAAAAATAATTTGTAGGATGTGAGTTAAATTTTTTTTATAAAATCAATTGTCTGTGGGCTCTACAGCCTGAAAAATTCGAAAAATGAGTGTACGAGTAGAGTTAACGCTTTTAGCGCGAAATAGAAATGGAAGTTCAAACAGTGGAATTTCCGAAACTCGGCCAAAAAAAGTTTCTTTCGTTTTTGCTTTTTGTTCGTAGATTTTTGCATGAAAAATAACAAAGTATTTATTAAAAGCAAGAATAGATTTGGTTTTCACGTTTAAACTTTAAGTAAAAATGCCTAATATCCATTTTTTTTGCTCGATTAAAAAATTCTCTTTCTTTTTTTTCGCCCCCCCCCCCTTCAGTGGCCCAACACCGGAGAGACAAAAACTTTTTTAAATATTTGTAATGGCCTAATGAAGACAAAAGCAGATAAATCCATGAGTTGCATTGTAATTCAGTTGTGCTTCATTAAAAAACCATCTGTCTACAAGAGCTATAAAAAAAACGTGCCGTGCACGTGCGATACAGTTTTATCGCATAAATAATTTTGAACAACTTTTTAAATGAAAACTACGTCTGGAACTACTCTAAACAAATTCAATTATTTAGATACTTTTACATTAATTGTATTGTTAAAATACAGTATTTACTAATTTTTGGACAAATTTTCTTTAAATTTTGAGGGCAATCGTACTATAAGCAATAATAATATGCTCACAAGTAGGTACGTCGAATAAAATGGGCCATATGAATAAGATTTCAAGTCACAAAATAATCATTTTTAGAGATTAAATTGTTGAAGCATTACCGATGCGCCCCTCGCTTTGTGAATTATTTTTAATAGTTTAAAACACCTTCAAATGAATTTAGCGACATGACACCTTGAATTTGATAGATAGGATAGAAGTTTTAGGTGATGTTTACGTTTATTCTAGCCTAATACATCTATATCAGGTGCTATTTGCTTGTGAGTGCATTATTTCATACAGCGAAGTCACGAAAATAGTTTTCAAAGTTCGATAAAGCTCTTCAAATGCATTCCAATTTTATTTATTATGGTCAGTAGTCACAACGGAAATTGTAAGGCACGATTCTTTTTTCAAAATAAAAAAATGTTTTGAATTCGTACTATTAAGATAGATGGAAACCGTGGAAGGTTTTCTGCAATATTTCAATATTTCCGAACAAGAAGTTTTTGGAATCTCGTGTCACTCTTGCAAATGATGATGAATGATATAAACGAATTCAGATATTGTCGTGAAGCAGAGCAAATCAATTTTAAACAGAAAGTATCTTTCGTACAGTTTCGAAAGGATTTTTCGCGTAGTTTTTACGAACTAATCAGGTTTTTATGCACTGTTTCTGTGCTCAAGTGGCCTTTTAGGCAATTTCAATACTTCGCTAGGTGAAATTTTCCGTGATTTTTCATGAATATATGTAGGTAATTTAGTTTATGTTCTTCATCGCTTTCCGCGGTGTAAGTTTTAAAATTGCGTTGTGTATTTTTCGTAACATTTATTGAATTTAGGACAGTTTGACTGTTTTTTTATCAGAAGCATTTCAACAAATTTTAAATTTATTAAAACTTGAACTCAAACCTCTGCAAACTAGAATATAATAACACAGGTTGAAAATAACCTTGCTTTGCGATCACTTGTTTGTTGAAACAAGCTTTTTCGGTCCAAATAGCTCAATATTTGAACCATTAGTCGAGAAAAACAGTGATGGAACTTCAAATTTCCAATGCTTTACGCTTTATTTACGTCCAACTCGATGAACCTGTTTAGCGAAGATCCCTTTTAATTCCGCCTCACATAATCATGGCAAAACCGGATTGACGCTGATTAGCATGCACGGCTTTGTGGGTCTGCGAACATCATCCACGACCACGGTACGACAACGGGCGCGGTCTGCATGCTTCGTTTCGCGGAGCAGACATGGAGGATAACAGCTCAAAGTGTAAAACAAAGTAAAATAACAACCTCGACTCGGCAGAAAACTGCATCAGTGTGTATGTGGCAGTGTATGTATGCAGCTACGATGGCTGGTCGACAAAGTCATGATGCGACGCATCTGTGTGACTGACTGACTGCCGCTGGGAAATCTCCGTTTCGGTCCCGGCCATCATGGGCCATGGACCCGGGCCGGGTCTGCTCGAGGAGATGAACGAGAGATGGTAAAATAATGTTGGATTGAAACATGTTTCTTCTTTGCAGCATCCAGCAACAACGGCGACGTCGTCATCGCGGCATCGACTGCCAATAACAACAATAGGCACCAGCAACACAGCAATCTCGTCTCGCATAATCAATGCAAAAAGTGTATTCGACCCATATCTGAAATTCATGAGTGTTTCGATCAATTAAATTCCTCCGGCGTATAGAAGGCACGCTCACATACAACAGTCGAAGAAGTGTGCGATCCAGAAAAAAAGTGTGTCCACGTAAAATTCGGCGAGCCCGGAAGAAAGCAGTATAGAGTGGAGAGGAAAAATTAAATTTGATTAAATTGATTGAAAATTCGTTCCCAATTAAGTCGAGCCGGTTTGAAAAATTGTGCCTGGGTGTTGTGTTTATTTTTTCTGCATAGAATAGCAGCGATTGTGCAAGACCTTCGCAACGTGTTTTGGGTTCACAATTAAGCGGTGTGAGTGTGTAAGTGAAACGAAGGAAGAGAAGAGGAAAAGTTTGATGAGCCGGAGCGTGTTCGGGCTCGAAAATAAAGTTTTGTCAGCGTGAAGTTGTGGAAATCATTAATTCTAAGTGGAAAACAAGTTTGAAGAAATGAGCGAAATTTAAAGTTTTCGGTCAAGAATACCGGTTATAACGGGAAGAAAGGCAGAAAGCGAGGATAATTCTGTGTGCACCGGCATCAATCAGCTGTCACTGGCAAAAACAACTTAAATTCGACGCTCCGTTGGATTAGCCTGCATACACACAGACTAACGCGTGTGCCATCGCATCGCGCATAGATCAGTCGACTCGTTCCTGAGTGCTGCGCGTGAGCGTGTGCGTGTCTACGCGGCTGCCCTTACATCCTGCGTTCTATTTTGAAGGTTAGCTACCTTTTGTATTCTATTTGCGCTTAGTCCCATTTTTAGGTACCGAAACCGACAAAACAATTTTCTGCCTTTAGCTCGCAACGAATGCTATCTGTTTGGTGGAATCAGCGAACTGACTGACTGACTGACTGTTGGCTGCCATACTGGGTAGGGTGGAAAACGACCGTCGCAATTTCCAACATTTCGTGTGATGTCGCCGGCCGACGATCAATCACAAAGGCTCTTTTTTATTTTTGACTGCTATCGGTTCGGAACGGAACACTTTAGGTGTGATAGCAAAAAAAATACAAACTATTCACGAGTTTGGTGTCGCCTTTCTGTGAGGTCTGGCTGCCGTTGCTGCCTTACGAGGTGTGAACAAACAGTGTTGTTGGTCGGTACGTAGATTGAGTAAGCTACCTCTACCTCTATCAATATGACTAAGTTGTTCGCGCTCACACACAGGCCAGTTTATTGCACCCGTGAAATTAGCAGCAGCTGTGTAATTTTTGCTCCGTTTCGGAAAAAGTGAGTCATGTTCGGAGTTCTAGCGTTGGCTAGAGCTCCGTCGTCGTTTGTCGTGTGATTACTGTCAGCGGCGGTGACCAATTGAGTGTAATGTTAAAATGATTTAATGGGGGAATTAATTGTTATTGGGCTATTGAGGCAAGGAAATGTTCGGAAAGGTGTAAGCTGTAATTAGAGAAATTTAATGTGTATAAATAGTGTTAACTATCTACCGTGTGCTTCGGGAAGCGATAAAGAGCTATCCAAGGTGAGAATGTTTATCGTTCGTTAGCGTAATTAGCAAGGTTGATAGTACCCTGAATTGTAAATCCAGTCGGTTCAATTAATTCTTCATCTGACTAATGTCACTGGTGACTGCTTCATCTTTAGCTACTGCTTCATTATCCTCCAGAGAGATCGAGAGAGTAACAGAGGCGTTTCAATTATCTTTAATGATTATAATGCTTGATTAGCTGCATTATGTCATAATCTAACAATAAGGCCATTACAAATATTTTATAAAGTTTTTGTCCTTCCGGTGTTGGGCCACTGAAGGGGGGGGGGGGGGCGAAAAAAAACAAAGAGATTTTTTTTAATCGAGCAAAAAAATTGATTTGAGGCATTGTTACTTAAAGTTTAAACGTGAAACCCAAATCTATTCTTGCTATTAATATATACGTTTCTATTTTCCATGCGAAAATCTACGAAAAAAGACAAAAACGAAAGAAAAATTTTACGGCCGATTTTCGGAAATTCCGTTGTTCGAATTTTCATTTCTGTTTCATGCTAGAGGCATTAACTCAACTCGTACACTCATTTTTCAAGTTTTTCAGGCTGTAGAACCCACAGACAAATGATTTCTTGAAAAAATATTGACCTATATCCTACAAATTATATTTTTGCCCCTCGATTTTTCAAGCCAATTTCCAAGGGGGGGGGGGGGGTGACAAAAACTTTTGAAATAATTTGCAATGGCCTAACTTGACGGTTTTAGGTTTGCAGACTTTCTCAAAAGCTCTTATCTCCCCATACTAAACGGTAGCTCAACAGAAAAAATGCGATTTGTACTGTACGCTTTCACGAATTTCTTGACAAAAAATATCTAGGCCCCTCAGTTTTTTTTCATAAATTTTTGCTTGATATGGTCCAGTAAGTTAAATATTCCAAAAAATAGGAAAAAATTGACAACAGTTGGGTACATTCCAATTAGCAACAGAAAAGAGGAGCAGCACGTGATTTTCCGGAAATTTGAGCATAACTTATATTTTATCAGATGCCCGGCCGTTACTGAATTTCTTCAGCGTTTTGGCTCGTTTTCGTCCACTGCTCTGAAACGAGCAATTAATAACATTAACATATTGTTAATTATTTTGCAATGGGTCGAGCATTCCTCAAGGAAGCAATTTGGTTCCTTTGGTTTTAATACAGATCGCAAGCCTATGAGCCTTCTATTCTATTATCACATGGATATTGCTTGTTTTATGTTGAAGATTTTAAGATATGTAAAAACTATTTCAAACTTTTTGAAACAAACCCTAAGACAAACAATAACCCTAAGTGTAGTGCAATTAAATTCCACCGTAAGCAAAGCAAAGCCTTAGGTATAACCATCTTTAAGACACTACCCTTCTTTATCGACGAACTTCACAGCCGGTTATTAGAGTACAGCACAATTACGAGGCTGTTAGTACGATTGGCTTGTTAAACCAGCATCATACATAGCTCGAAATTGAAACTAACTGAGTGGACAAATTTCTCCGCGAACAGGAATCTACTACCTTTTACTACTCCATTTTGGGTCTTGAAATGCAATGAGTTCATTAAATTAAAAACTTCTGAGAGTAAATCTTGATTGTGTCTTCACCTTTCGTTTTTCATTTTGAGGAAACTATCTCGAAAGCTACCTCCCAGTTGGCTTCGAGGTATGACGCTAGCCTAATAAGCCAGTCGTATGTTCGAATCTCGACTGGTAGAGGCTGTTAGAGTCAATAGGATCGTAGCAACTGGTCCTGCCATTGTCCTGCACTCTAACAGCTGCGAAGTCAATCGTAGAAAAACAGAAGGTCAAGTTACGATAACGAAATGTAGCATCTAGGCTTTGCTTTGTCTTTTGGGCTTTAGGAGACTTAATCCTTGAGTCATGCTTAATAGTATGGTGAACATTTGAAAACAACCTGGACTGTGAGGATCGAAAGGGCATTTGCAGAAAGAGTACATATGCTTGCCTGAAGCAACTATCCTCACGATATATGGTGGAAATTGCTGGGACTCGAAACGTACGAAAAAAGGTGTACGGTATGTTAAGTAGCCACTGACGGATTTCACGCCAACTCGACCAAAGGTTGGCACGACCCTCTCAGAATTCAATGAAACTTTGTGTGTGTATAGAGTTCATGTAAATAAGCAACTTTGCATACTTAGTTTTTCCATAATTGGTCTAGACTAACTTTTGGAAAGGACTTAATTTTTTTCTCTTTTTTTTAATAAAAAATTTAACTCGAAAAAATGATCTATGAATGACTTTTAGAAAATTTTCTGAATTTTCATAAAAAATGTACTGAAAAAATTAAAGATGAACTTCTACACTGAAAAACAAGCAGTTTAAAAATTAAAATTCTATTTCCCAAAAAACACCATCTCAGAAATTGATGAAAATTTTTTTGAAGATAGATAATTATATGGCCTACAAATCTTTCATACATTGCAAGATGATCAAATTGAATGGAAAAAAGTTTTACTCACAAATACTTTTTCAAGTCCTTACCGGAAAAATGGCATTTCAGTATATCCGAAAATTGTAGCACTTTCAAAAAAATTATCTACAAACGTCTTCTAGGAAATTTTCAGAATTTTCATAATTCATAATTAATTAATTAATTAATTTTATAATTTTCATAATTCACCGTAGGCCACATAATCGTGTATTTTCAAAAAAAAATTCATCAATTTCTGAGATGGCGTTTTTTGGGAAATCGATTTTTAATTTTTAAAATGCTTGTTTTTCAGTGTAGAAATTCATTTTTATTTTTTCGGTATTTTTTTATGAAAATTCAGAAAACTTTCTAAAAGTCGCTCATAAATCATTTTTTATAAATGCTAAAATTTTCGACTAAAATTTTTTATTTAAAAAAAGAGAAAAAAAATTAAGCACTTTTCAAAAGTTAGTCTAGACCAATTTTGGAAAAACTAAGTTGTTTATTTGCATGAACTTTTTACACACACAAAGTTTCATTAAATTCTGAGAGGGTCGTGCCAACCTCTGGTCGAGTTGGCGTGAAATCTGTCGTTTGTTACTGAATATAGTGCAAAGTTTTTGATGGGTGGCATGGCATGCGGTGTCATTCTGTTGAAACCACAGGCCTCTTTATCTCTATGGACATTACTTCTTGCAATATGCTAAAGAGTGATCGAACTGTTTATTATCCGGCCTTGAGTGTCAGTATATTTGCCTTTTTGTCCTTTTAAAGGAAGTACAGAGACAAGTTATAATTTGCCTTTGGATAATAGGCTTCTTACGCACTTCGAACCAGTACGATTCTTATATCAACTAGTTTTGATTAGTTATAAGGTAAAGTAGAGTTTAGCACAAAGCGAGAGTGTATACATATGTGTGTAAGTGTTTTTTCCTAACTACTTTGCATCAAAAATCTCACTTGTAGAGCCATGCAGTGGAACAAGTTATAATGTGCCCATGGAAAAAAGGTTTCATTACGCACCTCGAGACACTACAACGTTTATAACTTGTCTGGAGTTAATTAGGAAGGAAGGATGAAGAGACACTTGAGAATAAATCCATGCTAAAATCAGCTAACATCGAATGACAGAATTCTCGCTTGTGAAGGCAGACTAGGTAACTTTGTGGTTACAGGCTCCCCAGAACCAGAGCATGTCACCAATTTCTGTTGACAGGATGTCGGTCCTCATTGTCTTTGTATTGCTCTCCGTTTCTTGAAATGGCACACCATGGGACCTAATTGAAATTATGATGGAGAAAAGAATAATTCAATCGTTTTGAATCTAACGTTGTTGACCATTTCTACAATATACCTAGTTTAGTCAAGGTGTAACTGGAAAGTCCGGAGTTGTCAATTCCAATTTGAGTCCATTTTCAAATAGACTGTCAAGTTTAATTCAAGTTCAATTTTATGACACATTTTAAGGAAAATTTAGAGCTTATTTAAAGGGACACAAACGACTAGTTTTTATTTCAAATTTGGCTTTTTTAGCTGTGACACTTCAAATAGGACTTGGAATTGTACTTGAAATTTGATTTGAAATTAGGCGTAGAATTGGACATGGAATCACATCTAAAATTAGACCTCAATGGGGCTTGAAATTAGACATAAAATGGGACATCAGATAGGACATGAAAGTGGTTTTAATTGGACTTGAAATTTGGTTGGAAATTGGAATTAATATTGTACTAGAAACTGAACCTCATTCTCATTCAGTTTTACTTGAAATCGTAGGTGAAATTTGAATTAAATTAGATGGAATTGAATTAAACTGAATATGAAAATTAAACTGAGCGCTCTAGGTGTACCGCCCAGTGTAAACTGGGAGTGCGCCATAAACACTTAAGATAGAACAATACTTAGTTCAGCAATCTTATGGATAATAATCGACTCTATAATTGCCCCATACATAACATTTTCGAATTTTGTTTGGCTGAGGTGTTACAGTTAAAAAAGCAAAAGAAGTGCACTGAGTGCAGGACAGCCCTGATTAAGACCATTTTCAGTTTAATTCAATTCCATCTAATTTAATTCCAATTTCACCTTCGATTTCAAGTAAAACTTTAAGTATAATTTCAAGCCCAAATGAGGCTCAGTTTCTAGTGCAATATCAATTCCAATTTCCATCCAAATTTCAAATCCAATTAAAATCACTTTCATGTCCTATTTGGTCGGTGTTAAATCAGACCAGACCAAGTCGCAAAATTTTAAAAAATAAATTAATGATAGCAAACGATCAAGGATTACCCCATCTGCAGTCCACTCTAATCAGACTACATAAATGTGGCAAAGATATGAGATGACAGAGCAGCAAACTTTGAACGCGTTTTTCTCGAAATCAGAGTTTTGTCACTTGGTTCGGTCTGACTTAACACCGACCATTTAATGTTCCATTTTATGTCTAATTTCAAGCCCCATTGAGGTCTAATTTCAGTTATGATTCCATGTCCAATTCGCAGCCTAATTTCAAATCAAATTTCAAGTCCTATTTGAAGTCCAATTTGATGTCCCAATCGAAGTCCAACATCAAGTCTATTCTAATCTCAATTTCGCCTATAACTCAGTCAACTATAATTAGTCAAATTTTAGGTCCACTAGAGGTTCAATTTCAAGTCCAATTTAATGTCCTTTTCAATGTCCCAGTCCAGTTTCATGTCAAATTTATTTATTTATGTATTTACTATTTGATGGGGCTTTCAACCGTTGATTGGTTCGCCCCAGTGTCAAATTTAATTTTCACCTCAGATTTGAAGTTAAACTTCAATTAAGGTCCAATTTCAAATCCAATTTAATGTCGGCCGTTTTAAGGTCATTTACAAGTCTAACTCAATTTCATCTACGATTTCAAGTAGAATTTTAAGTGTAATTTTAAGCTCAATAGAGGTCCAGTTTCTAATATAATATCGTGTCCTGTTCCAAGTCCTATTTCAATTTCAAGTCCAATTAAGACCAATTTTATGTCCAGTATAATGTCCCATATTGAGTCTAATTTCGAGTGTAATTTGATTCCAATATCATATCCATTCTCAAATACAAATCTCATCCCTAATTCATTTTCACCTTCACCTCCAATCCGACGTCGAATTTAAAGTCTAATTTCAAGTTTAATATAAGTCCAATTACCTGTTGCATCTTAAGTAGAATATCAAATTCTATTTCATGTCCACATTGCAGTTCGTCTATCTGATTTCATATCCAGTTTCGAGTCCAATTTGCAGTCAAATATCAACTCCAATTTCAAGTTTAATTTCAAGTCCACTATTATATCTGATATCAGGTCTAAGTTCGAGTCCAATTCAGTTATAGTACCCTATTATGGAAGTGACGTCGAGTAAACCTTGCTCGACTTGTACTTAGTGACGAATACGTGAACATTCACTTAGCAAGTAATGAGCTACTAGCATTATAACACTGTAACTACAAAAAAATACAGCAAAACTTTGTTCAGCAAAATTGTCGATTACAACTAATTCTACAAACGGACCATTTATATCTTTGTCAAATTTTGCTTGGCTGACACCGCTGACACGGTACTGTCAAATGAATCTCAATTCAGTCAAAATATGCGAACCATCCCTGGTCAGAATCATCAGAATCAGTGACATGGCGAAGACATTGCGGTGAAAGATGCATGGTGAAAGTGAATTATTAGCTCTAAATTTGACATCGAAGCCACCTCTTATAGTCTATGTGAGTAAAATCTCGATACTGGAAATTGTTTTGTTTTCAAATTTCAGTCATAATAAAAGATGTTTTATTTATAATAGAACTATGCAGAACATGCTGTGATGCTGCTGTACTCTAGATATTTTTAAAAACTATTTGTACAAAAGCTTTATTTGATGTTTTAGGCGCTTTGACTAGCTTGAATAAATAAAAATAGCAAATATGTAGCAAATATGTTAAGCTGATACCCTGACTCTAACTTTTCATATAGCGCTTTCATACACGGAGGAAAAGTGGATGTTTTTAGCTGAATGGTTACTGTGTGCCTAAGAGTCCAGGGGGGCACACATGTCTAGAATCAAGTCATTCTGTTTCAAGTAGCAGAAGCAAGAGTTGCCTGTCAGACTTTTTCACACTTTTCTCCTAGGTTGTATTATATTTTACCATGCCAAAACAAGGACAATCAAGTCGAGATTTTTTTTATAAAAAGGCGGCACTAGCCAATTGGATACATAATCAGACAATTCCGGTAGAAAAGAACACTATTCGACAAAACTAACCGCGCTTGAACATGTCATTTCGTTAACGAAAGGTATAAACTACAATCTTGAGTTCCTAGACCAACCACTTAGTTCTTGGTGAAAATATCGTTTTAACGCGGAAGGATACAAGCCGTAATCTCGAGTCTATAGACCGCTTAGTCTTGGGTGTTGCTGGCTGAATCCGACCTAGTTGCGCATACTTACCTACCATTATCATTATCCTTCATCATTCGAAGTACGGTACAGTGCAGTGCAGTGCAGTGGTGCAGCCAACTAGTGTGCCAAAGCATCCGGCAAACAAGCCGTTGCACAAACTGAACTGTTGCACGGTAGGTAGGTACTACCTATTTGAGGGTGGTGATATGTGCTCCAGAAAGTCACTAAGCCTAGGATGCAGTTCTTCAGGAGCATCTTGAAAAACTTTTAAACGGAAAGACTACCAGAACGGTGGCATCTGCGTGTTACCCCCACGTTCCTAGAGTTCGTATCCGTTCTAGTTTGTGTAGTTTTATTTTTCATTTTGCCGACCCAACTCGGATGTTCCACCGCTCAGAAAAATTCCTAAAGAAGCTTATGTGAAAAACGTGTTTGCGTGTATGTTTCGAGACGGTTAGGGAAGAAATTCTTTCTGGGAAAGCTGCTCTCATATAGTTCACCGTACAGTAGCACTAGGAAACTGTTGAATTGGACATTATACGCTCAAAGCGTTATGAATGAAGGCTGCGTCATGCTCGGGATAATTTAATCTTTTTGTGCTTATTTCCGTCTTCCAAGCCCGGGGGTCTCCTCTTCAACCGCCGGTGCACGGAGGGTGGCCGTCCGTCGTCGGTTGTTAGCAGCAGCGGCACAGCAGCAGTCCCGTGGCTGACTCCGGCGAAAAGAGTGTGCTCCATTCCTATGCAAAATAATAATTTAATCGGTCAATTGCTCTTTAATCTGCGCTTAGTCGGTCGAGTTTCGAATGAGAAAGTTATGTTTACCACCGAACGCAACGCATAATGTCCGGAGGTGGAGGCGGTTCTTTGTTGTTGAACCGCAGCACAATTTGCATATCAAAGTCGAAGTCAAACGGTGGGGTGGGGGATTTTAGGTTTGACTCTTTTGCCTCTTGTTTTTGCCGGTGGCCAACAAACGGAGACAGCAGCAGGGAGCATTCGGTTTTGTTGCTCTGGATTTTCGATCCGAAAGGGGAAGTCATTGTGTTTGGCAATTCGGATAATTGGTGCTTCTAGATATGGCATCATATTATCGTTAAGCAGTGCATGCGGCTGGGATAATGTGACTCAGAAGACTAGTTTATTATTTAATTCTCGTTAGCGTACGCCGTTTCTAGTTTGTTATTTTTGATTTATGCACCAATTATCTACAACACAAATCACAGTAATAATAACTTGATCGCATTTGTAGTATGGCTTTTGTATTTTGGCTTTTTATATTATTTTTTTCATGTAATCCAAACCACGGTTTTGACTTTCTAAGTTATTGAACTGTAATGCCTAGTTGCGGACTTGCTGTCTTGTTAGAAAGACAAAATGCCTCATAGAAAGCATTCAATTCCTCATAAAAAGAAATTTCAAAAGTTTTGCTTCCACTTAATATTTATTGAAACTTTATAGATTCAGAAAATCCGTGGTCTTTTAGCGATCATTACTTCCACGTTCATTACTTCGATGCAACCGCAAATAATAACAGTTGTGTATCAGTACGGCTAAACCAACTTTTTTTTTATCACTGCATCGTGAAACCGCAGTCCCTTCAATAACGTCGTGGTAAAAGAAACACGACGACGGTGTCAGTGGGGAATCATCGAGGTACAGCGGTAGTAAATGCTGCCGCAATAGGTAGCGTTTTATCTCATAAACACAATCTAAAAAAAAGCCACACAATATTTTGCGATAAAATTTTCCCTACCTAGTGATGCAGTCCAGCGAACAGCGGAAACGTTCGTCTCATTGGTGTAAATGATATCTTTCCAGGCTGTGATGAAGGTGCAGAACTTTTGTAAACCCAAATCAAATTGTTTTTCACATTAACAAAGAGTAACTATATAAATCGCACTTCATCCATCTTTTCATCATTTCAATAAATTTTCCTTCAAAATATCTGTCAATGCCAATTATTTGTCATTGTCAACTAGTCTATTACAGCTAATCAATTAGTGTAGATATGAATGGTTATTTTGCATGGTTGCACATTCTTAGGTATCCCTTTTTACATAATATTTTTTTGTTTTAATAGTCACTTTAACATTCTGAGAGGACATTGGTGACTTATTCGTGGCTGGGACTTGAGCCCGAGTCCATGAGGTCTTTTTACATAATGTGAGTTTCACTTTCCTTTGCAATATGATTGAGAATTGAACGATTGTACGCAAAAAAGCAATGGTACAGGGTGTCCTGAAAGCGTTGTTTTGTATTTAAAAACGTTCATATTTAATGCTAGAATAAATGCAAAAAAGTAATTCAGCAATAACGCTCCATTTACTGTGGCGTGGACGGTTAATCGAATGTCGTTCGCGTAAGAGTAATAGACAAAGCTCATCCCAGTGAGTGCTTTAGTGAAGTAGTTTTTTCTGCTCTAATTTGTTTTCTACTTATGCTGTGGGTATATTTGAATCCTTCATTCTTGTGATTTGTTCGGATCAAATGGGCCATTCTAAAAAAAAAAATTAGACAAAGCCCATCCCAGTGAGTGCTGTAGTGTAGTATTGTTTTCTGCTTTTTCTACTTATGCTGTGGGTATATTTGGATGCTTCATTCTTTTGATGTGCTCGGATCAAATGAGCCTTTTTGACGATCCGTGTTTATATGGATCAAATGGCTCTTTCCGCTTCACCAGAAGAGTCTTTTGTCTTTGAACTTTCTTCCTAGACAGGCCCTACTCAAGCATTTGTGAAAGTGTCGAGGAAATATATCGCAAAAGCCAGCTCTTCTAGTTAGACTCTACCTAGAGAGGTCAGCTGGACCGTGGATTTGTTTCTTTTCCGGGTTAAAAAGAAAAGCTTTAAATGTTTTACATATATAACGGGACTGGCTTGTCATGATCGAGATTTTGAAAGTCTGGCCAAATAAATTGTGCGTTTTGGTCTCGAATCTTAAGCGATCAAACGAGATTGCTACTTGTTAGCACCTTATACACGTTTGTACATTTCTACTGGTGAAGTGTAGATTAACGGTGTAATCAACTATCCAAGTGTGACCGTCAAAGATCTGCTGCACTTTGCATATGACTGATTCAACGATTCCAATGTCCATTACCGTGCCCAGCCATAAATATAAGGTGGGGTACCATCCTTTCCGAAGCCTGCAATCAAGTAATCAAGTATTTTGGCGGATCTATTTCAAAACTTAAATATTATTTTGTTTATCGCAAAAATATCGGCTGATTTGGTTAAGAACTCCGGGCTTTTGGATTGCACAATAAGGATTTTTTACGTTAAATTCATTCTAAAATATCATGGTATTACGCAAAACAAGTCAAAAACTACTTTTATAGTTAATTATAAAACTATAACAAAACTGTTATTAAATCAAATTTATTGTGGTCATTTAACAATGATAAAACTAGTTGGCTGCACCACATCTTGCCATACTTACCAATACAATACGGCGCATCAATCAAAATTGAACTTATTACGGTTGCTTGTCAAACCGCAATAAATCTATTAGTTTCATAGAGCTATTGAAAGGATAACACCCTGATCCAACAAATTTGTTGCTGCTATTATGAAGAATATTAGAGTTCAACTCCGAATTCATTTGTTATGCGAGACCATATTCTAGTACATATTATCTAGCGAACAAAAATTCATCAAAGCAACGTAGGGTACGGGAGGATATTTTCAGCAGTTTTCTAAATTCAGCCTATTTGCCTTTTCTTTCGCCAATAAAAATACTTTGCCGACTGAACAATGATAATATGATGGGGCCACCCTATATGGCATAAAGACATTTGGCATAATGCTGTTTGGCATAACGCCATTTGGCATAATTCCATTTGGCATAATGAACTTTTGGCATAATGGTCATTTGGCATAATGGTTATTTGGCATAACGACTTTTTGGCATAATTGATAATCTAGCCAGATTTCGTTGTTTGCTGCTTAACCTTTATGTGTGCAACATTTTTCCGGGTACCTTTTCAGCTTTAAATTGTTATAACTCATTTAATTTGGGAGATTCGTCACGGAAATCTTGCGACATCGTAAAACTTGTTCGTTTTAGGCAATTGAGGTAATTTGGTGCATATCCATTAAATAGAGGGTTAGCAATGAGAGGCACTTGATTTTTTTTATTACGTAACAGAGCGTCAAGGGTACCCTATAATTTGATGTTTTCATAACTTTGGTAGCTGTAAGATTACTTCAGGATACGAAGGAAGATTCATAGGATCACCCTACGGGAGATCACGTAGTGCTATGCGAATAAATCTCTTCTGCACTCGTTCGATTCTCAATGTCCAGGCTACTTGATAAGGAGTCAAGAGCAGACAAGCGTTTTCCAATATTGGTCTCACCAGAAAACAATACAAGGACTTTAAACAGTACGGATCCTTAAAGTCCCGTCCAATCTTTGTGATGAAACCGAGCTGCCGGTTTGCTTTTGAAATTACATTCGAACGATTCTGATTAAAACATAGCTTGGTGTCGAGAACGACGCCCAGGTCGTTAACATGTTCAACTCTCTTAAGTACTTGACAATCAATATTATATTCGAATAATATGGGGCTGGCAGTTCGATGGAAGGTCATAATCTGACATTTAGCAGTGCTGACGATGAGCCAGTTCTTGCGACACCAATTGACGAAAGTGTCAAGCAACTTTTACAAATTTCGGCAATCTTCAATGGATCGAACAGCGAGATTTAGTTTCAAATCGTCCGCGTATATCAATTTACATCCATCGCGCAAAAGAAACGCAACGTCATTAAAATATAACGAGAAAAGCAATGGGCCCATATTGCTGCCTTGTGGTACCCCCGATCTATTTGTAAATGGGGAGGAGAGATATGAATTGAGCTGCACGCGTAGCGTTCGATCACTTGAATAAGAATATAACCACTCAACAAAGTGTTGCGATGCGCCAAGTCTGCAAGGTTTGCGTAAAAGTATTCGATGATCTATTCGGTCAAACGCGGCCTTCAAATCTGTGTAAATTACATCAACTTGAGCCTTCTGCTCTAGATGCGAGATGCAAGTCGATGTGAAATCCAGAAGATTCGTACAAACAGAACGACCTGGTATAAATCTGTGCTGATCGAAGGAAATATAGCTTTTTGTACGAGCAAGAACAGCAGTGCACACAATTATCTCAAACAACTTACACGACGCAGATGCCACGTAGTTATGCCACGATAATTTCTTATATTTGGCCGGTCAGCAGATTTGAAAACTGGGAACATTTAAGACTGCTTCCAAATCGCCGGGATCTTTCTTTGCTCAAACGACCTGTTAAATATTCGACATAGCGGTTCCGCCACTACAGATGCACAGCGGGAAAAAACAATTGCTAGAATCCCGTCCGGGCCAGCGGAAAACTTAGCTTTTTAAATTATCTTTTGGGTTAGGATATACTGCTACAAAAAATTTCACAGAGAACAGAGATAAAGGCCCAGACACGATGCATACGGATTTTACTACGTTGCGGATATATTTCCATGGGTTTCGGTCAATGGGTTTTCGGTCAAATTTCCGTAACGTAGTAAAATCCGTATGCATTGTGTCTGGGCCTTAAGAGGTGATTTGTTTTTTGACAGTAACATCAAAGAAGGTAAATATTGAGACCCATCGTTGTAGCACAGTAGATACGGAAGATAAAGTATTACTTTATTCAGCACAATTGTAATTTGTAATAATTGTCTTAACAATTGTGCTATAGAGTAAAAGGGGTAAAAGTGCTATTCAATGATTTATCGGTGCAGATTCCTAGTAATTCCTAGTTGGCATGGATGGGTGACTACTTTGACAGCTTGAATCTTACGTAAACTTTGGCTGCTTACGAAGCATAGTTGCTGAGTTATGTGCAAATGTTATTTTAGGGCGGTTTTGATGTAATTTTTCGTTTATGACAAATACGATATCAACAGGAGGATATTACTTGTTGAACATTTGTAGCAGCGTTTTACATTACTCACATATCTGTTTTGAAAATGCGGCGAAAAGAATTTACAAAATATATTTTGCTCTTCCGTAATTTAATCTAACTCCGTCAAGCGCCTAGCGGGGTAAAAGTGCGATTCACAGACGGGGCAAAAGCGCGATTCATGGACGAGGCAAAAATGTATAGTTAATTATATACAGCTTTAGGCGCTATATTACAGATACTAGAAATGGAAGATCTGCAGAAAACGGTGTACTCTACAGATGTTGGTCGAAGGAAAACAATGTTTTTCCGCTGATGAAACAAGAAACAAACGTTTGGAAAAGTTTCGATCTAACAGAGGCTGCAATACACCAGCGCAAAATAGGAAAGAGAATATTCCGTACCGAAACATACCGCAGATTGAAGATAATATGGTTTTGTTAGATACTGCTGTGCTAATTTCATGGATTCGAGCTTCGCACTTTTGCCCCGCGGTATTTACACTTTTGCCCCGCTAGTGAGGTAAAAGTGCGAATCGGCACTTGATCAGAAGAATGAAGAATTTTTTTTCGCATAACACTAATATTCTAGATGATTTATAGTTGAATGTGAAGGTATTAAGCTACTGCATCACTATAAAATATATTTTGTTGTTGTCCTTCTTTATATCTCACGAAAATTGATGACAACTTCAAACATCGCACTTATGCCCGCCCTACTTTATATATTGCCCTTTTTATGACTATTTAGATTACTGTGATAATCATTTAATGAAACATACCGCATTTTGCACTGGTAATCTGACACTAGAGTGGCTTTTAGTTTAATCAGCCTATGAGTTCGATTTCTTTTTCCTTCTTGTCCTTCCTTTTTAACTCCTTTTTCCTTGAGCGAAATCGTGTGCGAGATTTTATTATAATAATCATGTAAATCGTGGTAGTCTAAATAAGGGAAAATGTTGCAATATAACTTTTTCAAATTCTGCTTCGCTTAGACCTACAGTCGAATGAACAAAATTGAAATAAAAAGAGCATGCATGTTTTCCGTTAAATGGTACATCCCGCGTAAGGTTTTTCGCGAAAGGGTATTCCGCGAAACGTTATATTCCGCGTTATGGTCAACCGAGAAGTGGTGTTTTAATCGAGATAAAATGAGCATGTTTGTTTACTGGCCTCAAATGTGATACTTATTTTAAGCAGTGTTTGTTCCAGCGAAAAAAAAGTACTACAAATAAAACTGATAGACAAATGACACAGTTCTCTAAATGAACAAATTTCTCATTGCGACAACGTCTTCCATAAGATTCAAATTTCAACAAAAATCTGTGATTCTCGTAAAATCAATCTTATCAAATTTCAAACGATACATGGTTGATTCCTCAATTCACTGTCTCCGACCGAGCTGCGGCACACACCGGGCCAACAACTAATCGATCTGTGAATGGCAAACGTGCCGTCATCGAAGCATCAAGCGAAAATTGGCTCCTTCAGGCAATAAAACGCACAATCGAATCCAAACGACAATATCGACTGGGTCACGTGAAGATGAAATGGCAGTCGGTGGGTAGGTATATATGCCGGAAAGGTTCACCAGCGTCTGAAGTTTGCGTTTCTGTTTTTTTGTTGTTGCTGGTTCTTCTATTTCGAGAGGTGTTATATTATTTTCAATCCACCATTCTAACCTACGTAAACAAATCCGACCCGTCGAACCACACCGAGCTGCCGCCCCGGACTGCCTTGCCGGGAGAAATGGAACGCAAAAGGCGAAATAGTCATCTACTAGTATCGGACTCCCACGTCCCGGTTTTGTCATTCAGCCAGCACGAACCGAGGTATAGGTAGGTAGGTATGTGGGTACGGTGTTAAGAGACCTGCACCAGCTCCATTCAAATGCCTCCTCCGCTATAAGCATGCCTGCCTACGATGAATTCCAATTTTGCCTCCCGGAGCTCGTTTTCCTTCTGTGATTGGAGACTGAATTGAAGGTGTTCTTCGCAGCCGAGCCGGGTGGTTCAAGACACCGCACTTTCGGTGGCAACGTCAGGCTTTATTGAGTACCCCAATGACAAGCTACTCTCACTTTCGGCTGATCAAATTTCCATTCGTTTATGGAAGCAGACAACACAAATACACATGCGGTTCTTGATTATGTGCGGCACCGGTAACGTTGGTTCAACTTTCAGCCCTGCTCGCTGCTGGCTGCTCTTATCGTACCGTGCTTTTGAACTTCACAGAATGGTGGTGAAATTATGTAATAGTCACTTGAGTATACAAGTCTCTGAATAGAGTGGAATATTTATACGGATCTTCAAGCAGTATTTTTATACACTTTTATTGGCAAACATGACCCAGCCATCAATATACCACCGGGGAAAAAAGGTTAATAACAATTATTTAAACCTCCTATTTAATATTAAAAATTGAACAACTCCTCTGCGAAGTGCACCTGTAACCAGCCTATTCTACTTTTACGAAATATGTGTTTACCGTTAGAAAATTTTATTTATATACGCACTAACAGGCAGAAACGAGTTTATATATTTTACCAATTTCAAATTTTACTATCTTCTTCGAATTTGGTTCAGTCCCTCCGTTCCGCGGTGACCACCCAACAATTGTTTCCTAGAATGTTGAATAAAACTTTTTGGTCGGCAATGAATGTCGTGCACTGGGAATACTCTTCTGATAGGTAGCTACTAGCTATATGCGACCTACCTCCCCTGGGACGTATTAAAACGACCTTTTTCGAAATTTATGAGCACCTTTCGGACCGGTAGCGATCGCACCTCTCTCTCAACGCAGCATAATAAACAGAAAAATATTTCACTTTCCGCACCGCCACCACTGCCCAGTCCGGTCCGGGGAGACTTTTGAGGATCATGAAAAAATCACCAGCTTCTAACTTGTAACGAATTAGATTTTCATCGCGACCACTCTGGTAATCCAATACGCGAGGTAATCATGCTTCTGGGAACGTAAAATTAAGTTGATATGATTGGAAGTAGTAGAGGAAACATTTTTTTTGTTTCAATTGATTTCTTGGTTCTGTTTCTCCGGAAAGTTTTATATTAGGATGTCGCCAACTTTTTCATTTCCTTTTCGGGTTGTCTGGTTCACTAGTGCGCTTGTTACAAGCCTTTCAGTTACTGGCGTAATTTTTCTGTACTTATTCAGAAAAACAGCATTCTAATACTTATTACTACAACGTATCGGATCTTCTCTAATATCCTCTCTGGCAAAATAAGGCCTTTTCCTATCGCTGGAACATATGGTTTCATAATTCTGGGGCTCAATGCAAAAGGATCATAGGAATTTCCATTTAACTGCGCTTTCCCAAATAAAAAATTTGCCGCTATATAACAAGACTGAAACGAATGTAGCACTCATAGGCTTTAATGTGTTATAACTATTTTCATAAAACTGTAAGTAATTTGCTAAATTTTATTCAATAAACATCAAAACCATTGTTTTTCCACTAGCACGTAATTAGGCTGAATAAAACAAAAGCAATCGCTTACGCGTATCCGCTCTTGATGATGGTTTGGAAAACACACAATTATGATCACGTAATATGGTATCACAGAACAACTCTACTTCTTTTTATCACGGAAGAACACAAAAATTCCCCTCTGATATGAAGATACAAATCAATTTCCATTCACTAGCAATTTGCTTTTAATTTCAGCATATAGTGCTCTATTTACACCACTACCAATATGTGATGCAGTTGCGCCTGAAACTCTTCTATCGCGTTGACATAACTAGTATTTGAGTGACAACCACTTGCTTCTGGTGCTAGTGTATATGAACGATTCAATGATACACTAGCGCCAGCAGCAAGCTGTTGTCACTGCAAAACTACTTATCTTTAATGAGCTGGTATCTAGGCAATACCGACACGTTATCCATCGGTCTCTCTTTTGATCTGTTTTTGAAAAACATCTAATCCCTGTGCAGGCTTTTTCGGTCTGTCGGATTTAAACAGCACAGACACCACTATAGGAAATGAGCTCAATTTAGCCGCAGCGACTTCATCATTTCTCGCGACTATAACTCAAATTCAGTAGCGTTTCAAAGCAAAGCAAAGCCTGGGTGCTAATTCCGTTATCGAAATTTGACCTTCTGTTTTTATACGACAGACTTCGCAACCAGCTGTTAGAATACAGGATAGTACAGGGTCAATGCTACGATCCTACTGACTCTAACAGCCTCTCCCAGTCGAGTTTCGAACATACGACGACTGGCTTATTAGACCAGCGTCTTACCTCGAGGTCAACTGGGATCAGTAGCGTTTCATTAAGACCAAAATACACGCCGATATTCAGTAAATATTATTCTATCAACTGGTATAAAAATCTTGTCTCGAATAAATATAGTTTCAACGTAATTCCTGAATATTGTAAATATTGTATATACTCCCGTACCCTATATGCCGTCCATCAATCGCTCTCAAGCAATTCGGAAAATTCAAGCGTTGGTTGAATTTGCCAGCAACACTCAACCAGTTATCGTATGAGAATTGCATGAACTGGAATATTTAATTTATCGCGTCACAAACCTGAGCAAATCTGATTCCAAATGACGCCTTACTTATTCGGTAAATTTAAGCCATATATCTGCTTCATCAACCAAATCCATTGCTGCGTCCATAATATACCGTAGTTTACTTTTATCGGATTACCTACGAATGGCCGAATCACGAATGGCCGAAACACAAATGGCTTCGTACCCTATAATAAACGTAAATCATTCGCGCTTAAGAGAAGGAACAACTATCAATCATCTATACTAAAAAATAAGACCTATCATTGACGCTGATCATCACAGAGCTGCGAGTGGAGCAAAAGGCAATTGCTGGGAAAAATTTAAAAAAATTTCGAGGAGATGTTTCAAATTCGCGGAGAGAAATAGATAAAAAATTTATTCAAAATGTGTAAGGTCTAACAATAAAGCAATAAAAATTTTGTTGCTTTGGATATTCCGGGAAAATTCGGCCTTTCGTGATTCGGCCATTCGTGATTCGGCCTTTCGCGATTCGGCCTTCTGTGACTTGTTGGAAATCAGCCGTTTGGATTTCGGCCATTTGTGTTTCGGTCATTCGGTACCAGCCCCTTTTGTCAACGTCAATGTTAGCCTAAAAACTCACCATTGCGTTCGTTCACGAGGTCGTTCACCGTGGAAAAATCTGGAAAAAAACTGTCAAACTTCCAGTACACGTTCATTGCTCACGACGACCTTATCAGTAAATCGACCTTACCAGAGTGTCTTCTATTTTCAAAACCACTTCAAAACCATTTTTGCTATTCTTCACTCTTGTGGCAAGCAACGACCGTAACGAAAAAAAGAAGGTATTCAGGGTAATCATTAGCCTATCATTCGTACTGTCCTTTTCACTCAGCCGCTGTTACAAATATGTAAAAATTTGTTGTGCCGTGCTGCCAGAAAATTTTCAAGTTTTGCTAACAGTGCTGCCGTAACGGATCTTTTTAAAACTCAACATTTCTGGTTTGGTGAAAAGTAATTCAACATTCTTGGTCTTGCGATTTTGCATTGTTTTAAAAATCATGTAAATTCTAGAGACAATTAACAAATATATTTTTGCACCATTGTTGCTCGTATTGGAAGTACTTTCGGGGAAAACGAAGAAAATCAGGGGTATGATCAGGGGTGAAATTACATAGTCAAATGCACTTTTTAGATCTTACTGCTGTTGTGGAAATGTTTTTGTTCAATTCGCTTTTCACGTTAAGGACACTTTCCGCGTAGTCAAATCGTATTGTTTTTATAGTGTAGTTCGACCTATGTAACAAAAATCCACCCAAACAAACTTAATGAAAATTAGTTTAAAATGTTTGTTAAGGGTGTCCCACATCAAATTGCATAACGGAAGAAACGTTGCAGAAAACTACCCCTTGGGTATTCTTTCTTGAAACTTTGGGTAGAAGTAGTTTAGAGTGTATTGTTTACACTATATCTTTATCGCGGTCAGTTTTTCGAAAATTGGAAAAAATGGCGTCACCCGAAAAGTAACGCCGCGGATTTATTTTGCGCATGCAGCTCTCTCATTATGGATGGTGAGACTAACATCAAGGCGGACTTCCGGCAGCTTACGGGGCTACTGTACTTCACCGCCCAGCACAAATTTGATGTTCCGGAGGAAGTAAGGATGCAGAAACTTTCAAAGCTGGCCAAAAAATACTTGATATGGCAAGCGATCAGCTCATGTGACAAACAGAGTGCGCCGTTCGTGACTACCGGGACTGTAAACGGGCAGATCTACTTCAAGGAGTGTCTATAGAAGCGTCTGCATCCTCTATTGTAGCAACACGAGGGTCCTACGATCTTCTGACCGGATCAAAGGAGATCAAATCTGAGGAAGACATGAAGAAAAAGAGGGTTTCCGTACAGAAGAAGCTGCAGCGAGATGTTGGACCAAACTTTTTGAATGGAGTTAAGCGTAAGGTGCGAGCATACAGTTATGGTATTGAAACTGAATGTATTTATTTCAAAAGCTTACTAATGGGGCTGGTACCGAATGGCCGAAACACAAATGCCGAATCACGTATGGCCGAAATCCAAATGACCGAAATTCAACAACAGTCACAAAAGGCCGAATCACGAAAGAGCGAATCACGAATGGCCGAATCACGAAAGGCCGATTTTTTTTTGGAATGCCCAAAAAACTATTCAAATAAAAACATGAATTGACAAGCAGTTAACTTATAACTATAATAAAATATAAAAACACAATAAGCAACACAACTATTTACTATAGAGTATAAATGGTTGAAAGTTCTTTCAAATGATTTACGTTTATAATAAAGTACAAGACATATTTACCGTGTCAATAGCAAATCATTCCTAGATGATTCAGGGCGAGATGGCCGCAGGCCGCGAGTGTACACCGGTGACCCGCCGTCGTAAGCGCTGGCCACTTCTATTTAGGTGCATGCATTTTCCTAGGTTTACTGACTAGTAGGGATTATCCGTTAATCAGGTCCGAATGAGCAACAGCGAGTAAGGACAGAGTGTACCCAACGTTTGTGCAGGTTGAAGGCCGTGAATATTTTCGGCCAAATATGGCGTTCGGCCATTCGTGTTTCGGCCTTTCGTGATTCGGCCATTCGTTATTCGGCCATTAGATATATTATGCCATTTGTTATTTCGTTCATTTGTGCTTTGGGCCATTCGTGATTCGGCCATTTGTGTTTCAGCCATTCGTAGGTAATCCTACTAATGGGTTATATTTTATTGTCTAAAAGTTTGGCGATTGTCGGTAAATTAGGTAATTTTCTACAGCGGTTGGATGCAATTGGATGTGGGACACCCTTTAAGTATTGTATGTGAAAAGTTGATTTTATTTTACTTTTATAACTCAATGTAATTGTAAACTTTGTTTTGTAGTTGCCCTGATAAAGAGGAAATAAATCCTTGAAACGTTGGTCTAGACAGCAGATGAACTAATTTAATAGAAACCCGATAACCAAAACGTCATTACTAAAACTTAAATTATTTCATACCATACAGAAAGACTTCAGAAAAACCTGTCGAATATAATTTCAAGTCAGCAGCATGCATCGGCTATCATTCAACTCCGAACAGTGAAGCAATACTTTTTAAAATAACGCAAGCAGAAGAGGTCCCATGCGTTGCTTTGAAGAACGTCCGAAAAGTTGGTAAGCTGAGAAGAGAAGCAGACGTAGAATGCATACACAGGCGATCTATTGTTTTCTAAACCTAGTGGGTGCCTACGCTCTATGTGTGGGGCGGCTCACTGCGGCGTCTGTTCTGCTACCGGGCGACTGAGTTTATAAAACATGTTGTCTCGAACGCTAATTCAACTTTATTGCCTCTAAAGCATTATCTGCAAAAGGCTTGTATGAAACATTTGTAGTGCTGATTGTAAGCTACAACCATTCAGTTACCAGCGTTTGTTCGAAATATGAAGCAAGTCACGTCGTGTTTCAAACGAACCTAAACGAAAGCTTCATTTGTTATTTTCGATGATGTTGGGTCCAGCTACACAAACTGATGATTGCAATAAAGTTAATTTTGTTAGCTGTCGCCGATGATGACGGCACGCACACCGAAAGAAAACTTAATCAAATGAGATTTTTTTAAAGAAAAACATGGCCAAGTTAAACATTTTCGCAATCAGGTAAACAACAATAACTCTGAACAGTGAGCAATTCAGCCCGAATCCATAGTGATGTACCAATAAATGACCGCATTCTTCATGCTTCCTCGCTTTCCTCGGCGTAGCAGCAATGCAGATGCAAATACGAGCCGTCCACAACTGTGAGCACTCAACATCCGACAACTAACGAATAGATTGAATATGTGTATTAATTTAATTAATAAGAAAAACTCGCGAAACGCAGAAAGCCAGCGGCGATTGATTCCGGCAAATTGAACCGCCCAAAGCGTCCGAACGCAATTTCGCAGCAAATATTATTCATGGCGGGCCTCGCCGGGCTGTGCACATGTTTTTCGGCCGCTCGCCGGCCGCCCCCCAGGGGGATCTGAAAAACAAGCTGGAACCAAGCTGCGCAGGGTTACATATCTGGCGCAAAATTCACTGAATTCTGACTGACCTGCTGCTGCTGCTGCTGCTGCAGCGTGTGTCGGTAAAAATTCACTCGAAATTCGCAACGCACCCGCAGCATATCACGTGTCCCGCCCATTCATCGTGATAGAGCATTGCATTGGGGCACGAAATGACCATTATTGTTTACTTTTGCTCCTGTTGTAGGTTGCCTCGCCACACCGTTTCCGAAGCTTCCGAAGGCAATGGGTGAAGTTGAAAGTTTTTTTAGTTGAGTACGTGTGGTCGGGGGAAATTGCAGGATTTGTTGGCTGTTAATTTCTTTAATTGGTTCCATGTTCTAGTTCGTTTTACGTGCAGTAAGGAAATTGCATTTTTCACTAGATTCTATTTGTGCTCGAAGTACGTAGAAGTGTAGGTATACTTGCTTGAACAAATCCATCAAGATAAATCATCCAAAACTGAAATTCCTATAGGTAGTTGATAGTTGTCTATTGCGTATTCTGGCTACGCAGTCTACCGACTTACGAATGCCATAAAATTGTTCCGGCGGCATGCAAATCTTTTCATTTTTTCGAGCAGGTCAATCACCCATCAAGCACTCGGTCAAGTAGACCTGTTTTATATGAAGAAACAGAGCTCACATTGATTTTAACTGACACAGAAGCCAGAAAACCTGGATTTAGCCATATCTTGCATCGATGTCTATCGTCTCATCATCGAACAATGGTTTTATCATTTGCTTGTTGACCAAGGAACAAGGATGAGGAAATTATCGCTTCTGGTTAGCTTCCCCAAACTGTCTGCTCCAGCTCGTCCTTACAATTGTAACAGTCAAAAGAACCCACTATGTACCATGTTACTATCATGCTCGAACAAGGCTATTCAATATTTTATGTTGGGAAGCGAATGCAATCATCATCGACTGGAAAATTCAAATGCTGTCGAGTTTCAACTGTTTACTCAGTTCATTGACTGTGCTGAGATCGACTGTCGTTTTGTGTGCTCTCAACCATTCAAATGCCTTCGGTAGAGTCTGAAGCGAATATCGTGTTCAAAGTATCCATCCCTTTTTGAAATGTAATACGGAAGAAGCAAAAATCAGCTGGTTTGAGTGAGTAGTTATACATAAGAAACTGGGTGTTGGATGTACTGTTCCGGATTTAACAGACTCCGCCCGGCCACATTGTAACCGAAGTTTAACGCCTATGCTCACTCATCGTGTAACCGACCGACCGTCCGGCCAGCCAACCGAGGGATGACTTGCGAGGCTTCACAGTTGGTGTATGGTAGAATGGTTCAGAGAAGAAACAATGTTACAAAGCAAAACTTTTGACCCGAAAATAACGTAAAACGTGAACATGTGAAGTATAATTCCTTGAAAATTTTCCGGATGATAGTAGTAAGTGGTGAAGACGAGTGCATCATTCTACTCCTATTTATCCTTCAACTTGGACTGCCTGTGTATGAACCAGCCGATTGTGGAGCCAAGCTGCGAGCTGCTGTGGTTGAAGAACAAGAAACACAATTAGTCAGGGTTTTCACTGTTGGCCGATTTGTCAGAAATGAAGTATTTATCATCGGGTGAAAGCACTATTTTTAGTGGTAATCCAATATTTCTGTCTATTCACGATGTACATGCTAAGTTAATGCAACTGTTCGATTACTATTTTCGATGCAAAGCAACACTATTTCGAGGTTGTATTTTTCGGTAAATAGTGAATAGTGTTGAAACTTGAAAATGTCCTCCTAAAAAGCATATTAGGCATATTTTTGTAACTTATCCATTGTATTATCCGAAACCATCCTTTCCGCTGTCATACCATGAGGAATACCGCATCAATCCAAAACCAAATTAAATATACAACTGAAATGCTGGGCTTACGTCACCAGCAGAATGCCACGAAATGATTTCCCGCTTCCATATATTCATGCTCAATGGTCTCATCGATAATTATTCGTAGAACTTCCTTACATTTAGTACCTTTAACGATTTATGCTGCTAGATTAGGAAGTCCACTCACCGATCGAGTGAAAGCACAGGCACTGCTTCTATCGAGCAACAAAGCTCCCACTCAGACCATCAATCATCCACGCAGTATGAAACGCTTCATCGGAATACGCAAAAGTACCGAAGACGAAGTAGAACAAGAAGAAGAAGGCTAAAGTTCGTCACGTTAATATGGAAGGAAGGACCACTTTCGGTAACCGACTAAGGATCTAATACGGAAAGTTGTTGGTATAAAAATGAGACATCTGGCAGCTTTTCCATCGTGGTTTTCACCCCCCGAGAGAGAATATAGAAAAAATCCAATCTCTACTGAAGAAAACATAATCTCCCTTCCATTTCGTACTGTTAGTCAGTGCCAGTGCCGTACGCCAATTGACTTTTTGAGCTGTCGACGAACTTCGGGTCGTACGGGAATTTGCCAGCAGCTGGCCCTAAGCCAGCGCCAGTAAAGCCAGCCAAAAGGCGTGCTGCGAAATTCGATCACATGATTCTGCCGCTGGCTGGTGACTGGTGGCAGGCGGTGTAACCTTGAAAACTTTGTGCCACCGAGCCTGATTCCAATAAGCCATGGGAAAGTTGCGTTGCAAGTCGGAAACTGAAAAGTAATTTGACTAAAGTGCGTTCCGTGTGGCATTTTAATCTGTTTTAATGAAAAAAAGAAGCGATGCCCTTAGTTCGGGGATGACAGGATATGGACTACCCGGTAGGTGGAAGCCATCTGTCATTCGAACTTTGGCTTTGGGTGCGTGGAAAATCTAAACTTTGCTGGCTTCATTTCGTGCTTGATGAACAACGACGACAACGACGACGCAAGTTCACCCGGGGATGTCCTTTGTTTTGATATTTCTATCCCACTGGCTGTTGATGTAAATAAAATGAAAGGGAATATTAGAAAACAAGAGAGTCACCCTCGTTGATTGAAACCTCACTGACAACGGGTCGCTAACCGTGACGAACGAGCAAACAACGATGGGTTTGGCTTGTCCCTTTGCTTTCGGGGAAATTTCTCACCGAGCACACGGGGCCGGGGCCGGGCGGCAGCAATCATGTTTTTGCATAAAAATTCGTGAATCAGTCACCCGGCTAAACATTGATCACAACATCTGGCCTCGCTGGGTGTACCGATTCCCGTAACAGATGTTTGCATTGTTTTCCTCCATCGTTTGAATTGACTGCGTTCCGCTTTCATGATCTATTAATACGTTTCCTCCCGCGCTCGAAGCAGCGAACTTCGTTTCATGCTAAAGGTGAATGCAAGGGCGAAAGAATAACCAATGGGGGTTCATAACTGATTAGTGAAAATAATAAATTATAAATTGATATTTCAAGTGTGTTTGGAGGGAAGAGAAAGCGTCTTTCGCGAGGGAATACTTGAGCGGTTTGGTAATATGGATGGCTATTGGAATGTTTCTCCTTTTAATCGAGGTATATTGCATTCTAACAATTTTCTTCTGATCTTCATTCAGTATAAGGCCTGCAGGATCTGAGTTTGTGACGTGCTGTTTTAATTATTTATTTGTTCTTCATTCACTCATACATAAATCATCTAACTGATTGGATCTTAATTAATGCTAGTTTAAATTAATTTATAATTATTATTTGCTTACAATTTAATTATCACATACAAGGTTGGTCGGCCTGCATGTCGGTTGAATTGTCACATTACCTGAAGCAATGAAACATTTCTCAGTAGGTATATTGCGCCAAATGAAATTTCTCTTGCAGCATCAATATAAGGCTTGCGATTCATGTGGGTGCTTAGCACACAATTTGCTATAGAAGATCTAGTGCATTATTATAATGCAGAAGAAGATTTAGATGCAAATAAGACATGAAACACCTGTTTATGTCAACGCAAACGATGCAGCAAACAATAACTACCTTCATACAGTATTTAATTCTTACCAATCTTTCACAGAGAAGTTGTCGTTAAACATGTGATTCATCTTTTATGCGATATTGAATTCTATGTGTTATGATCCATTCCAGCGTTACGGGACACCATCCCTACTATGTAAATCAGTTGCTATTTCATCAAATCCCTGGAATTCAAGTGGAACATGACCTCGTTAAACAACTATTTTACAAGGTATTTGCCAAAAAGCTGGTGAAACAGGAAGCATTTCTCACAGTAAAAATGGGTGCTAATTGTGTCCCGTAACGCTGGAATGTATCTTATAATTATTATTAATTTCTACGTAATCAAATGTAGAAAAAAAAATTGAGCAGTGTCTCTTTCAAAAATCACTTACCTTTACTTTTATGAAATTAATAATCAAGCATCAGCATTTCAAACAACTTCAATGGTAAAATTGTTTTAATTTTTTTTTTTCAAAATTGGTTTGATTCTATATTTCGATCCTATTGACACCCCAGCCGAGATTTAAACTTAAGTCTATTGGCGTCTTATACCAGCATCGTACTTTGAAGCAAATTGGGAGGCTAAGACAATCAATTTCCTCTAAAAAAGATTTTTAAGTATTATCTATCATTGGTCATTTCGTTTGATTTAATCGTACGCCGCCTTGAAAATCACAAACAGATGATGAGTTCCCAAGTTGTTCCCCGAAACATATCTAGGGGTCTCTGGGTGAAAAGTTGGTCGACAAAGACTCAATCAACGATTTTTATAAAAAATATTATACGGGAAAGCAATTTATATTTCAAGTAGAGGCTTTCCGTCCATCTGTTTTTTGCAATAAATGACCCGTTTCGATTCGACGAAAAAGAAGAAAAATAGATGCCTGAAAAAATAAAATTTTGTCTTCTTTTTCTTTTTTCTCTAACTGTGTTTAGTTTACGAAACTGAAAAGTTATAAAAGTCTTTGTCAAGCTACTACCAACAAAACAAAAAAAGTTTGTTCCAATAAGTTGTGTAGTTTCCGAGAAAAAGGTACATAAAGTTTGAAAATCGTGGTTTTCTAGGAGCGGCGTTTTATTCCGCCGAAGTTGTTCCACGCCGCACTGGAATGCTTATGTGTATGATCGTTTTTCGACCACTTCCCGTGGTCGGATCATTACAAATTCAGTATCAAAATAAGCGGAAAAGATTGCAGAATCAAAATCTGAAATAAAAAAGTAATGATTTTTTGAAAATTTTAATCGTTCATGTCCCCTTAACTGAATAACACGCCGCTTTGAAGTCCATAAATAAATGACCAGTTTGCAAGTTTGAATTTCCGGAATTCATCGAGGCCTAGTCGCATCTGTTTGGTCCACCGTTCAGCATCCCTCTCGAAAACCGCACTGGTATTCGCCAACAGGGCTTTCCTGAAACGGCCTCAGTCTATATGGAATAGAAGGGGAGAGAGAATGTGGAGAGTAATGCTCCGATAATAGATACATTCGAGTCGATGGCCCTTGTTGTAAGTAGGGTATATCAGACCTTTCAACCGGTTCGCAGGTAGTTCCTCCTCAGTCCATACCGTTAGCAGTCAGATTCAGATGATAGATTGCACAATACAGCTCCCGACTTATAGAAATTCAACCGGGATGCCGTCTTTTCCAGCTGCTTTACCGTTTTTCAGTTCTCTTGCTGCTTTGTTAACCTCGTTCAAAATTGATGGATCCACAGCTAGACTTTCATTCTCAATCATTATCCTGTTACTGTCGACAGCTACCTTGTTCACCATTCCACAGTTCAATTAAATGTTGTTTCCAACGCCTGGCCATTTTTGATCTTTCGACGGTGAAGTCTCTTTTTAGCAGCTCTGGCGTGTCACAGTTGCAGCTAGTATGTGAGCTTCGGCTCGATTCCTTTCGTCAGTCACTCGTTGGAACTGTGCGTCAAACCACTCTCTGGAAGTGGCTGCAGCAGTGGAACCCAACAATTCTCGCACTGTAGAACTGTTCCATCACAATGTACTCACATTTGTTTTCCAATTTCATTGGATTGGTTTATTTTGAACTAATTTGAACGTTTACTCCATTGAAATTTTACTCCAACCGGATATGGACACGAAATTGAACTCGAAGTTTTATTTCAAATTAGAATTGGCATTTTTCATCTTATTCTCTTGCGCATTCAACCTCTTTACTGTTCCAGTTTTGCTTCACTCCTATTTTTCCACGTTTTGTTCCATTATTTTATTGATTTTTGCTTTTTCTGTCCGTGTTTCTTGTTTGATTGTTTTTCTGGGTTCCTGTCTTATTTTTTTTATTTTTAGTTCTGTTTTTCCACTTGTTTTCACTCGTTTTTCTGGTGTTTTATTCCGCGTTTTCGTCCTTTTTTCTTATTTTTTTCCTTTTTCTTCGACAGTTTTTTTCTTTTTCTTACTTTTTTATCTCCTTTCCTTTTCGTTTTTCATCTTTGTCTGTTTAGCTATTCCTCTTTTATATGCTTTGTTTTTCTTTTTTTTCTGTATCGTTAATTCTGTGGCAGGTTTCCTTCTTTGTTATATGATTTTTCTCTTCCGTTATTTTTTTCTTTTTTCTTTTCTTTCCTGTTTTCCCAATTTCTACTTTCATATCCCGTTTGTCCCATTTTTCTTGTATTCTCTCTCTCTCTCTCTCTCTCTCTCTCTCTCTCTCTCTCTCTCTCTCTCGATAATCTATAGTTTTCCTGTTTTCTGTTCCATCTTCCTTTTCTTTTTTCTTGTGTCGTTCTCCTACTTTTCCTACCCTTCCACTATTCGGTTCCGGTTCGATTTTTATATTCTTTTCCTTTGGACTCCTTTTCTATTATGTGCTTCGTTTTCGTCTGTTCTGTTCTTCCTCTTATTTCCTTTTCTGACACATTCTGTTTTTTATCCCATTTGTCCTCGATTTTCATTTTTTCTCTTAATTTTCGTCTGCTTCTGTCCCCTTTTTCCTCTTTTTCTGTTCTCATTACCACAATTTCCTGCTTCCGTAAATCTTCTTTTTCATCTTCTTTTTACCCGTTTGTATATCTAGTTTGTTCATGTTTTCTTTGTCGTTTTACTTTCTTTTCATTCATTTCACTTCTTTCCTCTTCCGTACTCCCTTTTTTCTATTGTTTTTCTCCCCCGTTTTCTTCTTGCTCACTTTTTTAATTTTCATATCCTATTTTGCCTTCCATTTTGTCACGCTTATTCCTCCAGTTTTATTCTTTATGCCAGTTTTTCTTTTTTTTTGCATGTTTACTCTCTTTCTACTTTATAGTTTTTGTCACGTTTTTCCTTGTGCTCTTTTTCGTTTCCGTTTTTCTCTTTCTGCCCTTTTATTCTTTTTCTGGAAACGGACTATCTCTGTAGAGCCATTGGTAATCCATCTGTGAAAATGACAAGAAATATTACTTAAATTTTCATAAGAAACTGTTTACTCTAGACTGGATTCGTGAGATTTGAGTTTTTGAATTAGGTAATTATATAGGAAACCTGAAACTTTTGGCCATCAAAAACGTTTTCATGAACATTTTGCCATGAAAAGATTAGAAATTGACAAACAAGAAAAAAATATCTCAAAGCCAAAGTGTAACTGACGGGGTCGTAACTACCCAGCACTTACGAGACCCCTCAAATCAAGCTTCAGGGATGGCAAACGTTCGCGACTTACTGTCAAGAAAACACTTGAAACCTTCTGCTCAAACTATTCCCTTTTATTTACGACTTTCCCTCGATAACTCCTACCTTTTGGTATCCGGGAAATTCACCTCTGGAGGAGATGCTGACCGGGATTCACTACCGGTCAGGTCGGCGACGTTGGAACGGGGTTCGATGGCTAACTTCTGGCGTTCCGACTGCGGGCTCACTCAGGGCTTCTGTCAAGCGCGATGGCGACGACGCGACGTTAAAATAGGCAAAGTCTCTATAAAAAAAATCTCAAAATATTTCCATGTGACGGAACATACTTTTCCGACTTTTATTTGGAGTTTTTAACCACCGCTTAGCTTCAAATTGGAAATGCATATAAATTGAATTTAAATTGAACTTGAAATTGGATTTGAAATCGAACTTGAAATTATATTATTACCTATTTAAGATGGACTTAAAAGCAAAGTTGAAACCAGATTTAAAATTAAACTCAAAATAGCAACTGAAATTGGATGGGCATTGGATCTAGCTTGCACTTGAAATTGTGCTGGGAATTGGACGTCAAACCAGATTTAAAATTGCGCTAGAAATCGGTGTTTAAATTGGACATAAAATTACGCTGGGCAGCTGCCTTTAATTCCGCCCAATTGAGTAATATGGAGCAATTGTCAAACGGAAGCTGGAGAACAAGGGAAAGATGACTCGGGATACGACAGAGGTGAAGAGATGGTGGAACAAAATGGCCGCGCAGGTTAGCCAACAGAGTGTCCAAAATATTATAAATTGTTCTCGAAGAAAAGTTCGATATTTCATCGAAACCAAGTTGGAATATTCTTTTGCTTAAAGAGAAATAAATGACCTTAAACTTGAGTACTCAACATTTTTATTTCAAACACACGCGGTGTGGTACACACTGAACGTGCCATTTCGATGGTCGGCAACTGACTGCTTGCTTCTGCCGCGCTACAGTTGATAACCGTTTCTCTTCTCGGTGTTAAAAGCAAAGGGTGATCATACAACTATCTAATTTAAGGGTGCGGCAGTAGTTTAATTGCATAAAACTTTTGGATAACTACCAAAACAGTGTCGTTTAGAGTAGTTTCAACTGCAAAGCTTTGGGCTTAAAAGTCTTTCTAAGACTTGATCCTTCTTTAACGACAGACTTCGCAGCCGGTTGTTGGAGTATAGGACAATTACGGGGCTAGTTAAACAATGCTACTGACAATGCGCACGACTGCTAAACAACTTGTTGTTCACTTTGCCTTGATATCCTCTAATCATTATGCAATTTCAATGAAAAATTAACACGCATACGACTTAATGTGAACTTTCTATCACGATCATGCCCTTCTTAATTTCAAATAAAAAGTGATAACCGGTGTGGTTTGGGTCAATTTTTGATTCGTAAGTCACTTTTTATGACTAACGCCTGTTGATTGCTGAAGCATTTGGCTGACAAAATTCCATAATGATAACTTAATGTTATATAGCCTACCTAAGCTTTTTGAAAAAGCATTTTGGTTTGCGAATAGAATGTACGTAGAGTAATTTTTTTTTGCTATGCTCCGAGAAATGTGCCTTAGTTTGATGTCATATCCTGTCTCTGATCGTTATCCCTTGAATGGTTTTGATATTTTGGAACATAACCGTAAAGAATACAGGCTTATTTTGCTGTTAAATGGCGATGATGATTCTTTGAATTTGTTATTGCTGTTTAAAAAGCCGGTTGACCGATTTTATGGAACCAACTTCACTGCCACAGCAGATAATAACAATGAAAATTCAGACACGGACTGCAATGTCACGCTGCCTTGGGTTGGTGCATCAGGAATTAAACTCAAATTAATATTGAAGTTTTCCTGCCGACTGTATGTATCAAAGAATTATATAAAAATCGTGGAGGTACGTGTACGGTTCCTGTTAAAGAAGTTGATTTTCTTCAAATTTGCTAACTTTGATGAAAATATGCAACAAATAGGTATGGAAGCATGACTTGGTAATGTTGATTTGCTCTTTCTCATTGAGAGTTAAAGGACAAAGCTTCTATCAATTATATCCAAAGGACTCGAAGTCAAAACAGCATTTAAATGTGAGACAAGGTAGCAGATTACCAAAAATCCTTTCTGATTTATTTCACTTTATGCAACGATATTTTCAGTATGGAATCAACTTCTCCACAGATGCACTCTTAACGGCTTAGGCAAGTAAGCTGAGCTTTTCATTTCAAGAGGCTTTGTCTCACTTCAAAAATTTCAAGCTTATTTATACGGATTAGTGTCTTATATTTTCCCGAGGAAAATGTATTTCCATATAAAAACTCTTCAATTGCCATCAGATAGTATCGGATAAAAACAACAATTTATCGCAACACATAAATATTCAAATTTATTAAATTGAAACGTTTTAAAAACAACATCCTACAAGTGTTGCGGCTTTGACACTTCCCACCGCGCGACTCCGTAAAGACGAGCAGTCAGACCCATCTACTCATGGATGCGAGGTGAAAATAGCAAACGCCTTTATACGGTCGCATAATAAAGCAATCAACAGACTGAGATAATTATTCACTGAACGTAAAAGGCCGGTGGCATCGCGCTCTTGCCATTTCGTCCCGCACCACTTAAGATGCCACCGTTTAGCCCATCATGCCATACTAGGTGAATCAATCAAGGCCCTCGGCCTGGGCGAATAAAAACGGCCCGCTGATGGTGCAACATTTATACATCATTGTCG
Organism: Sabethes cyaneus; assembly: GCF_943734655.1. NCBI lineage: Eukaryota > Metazoa > Arthropoda > Insecta > Diptera > Culicidae > Sabethes > Sabethes cyaneus. Next base: position 54,614,942 of record NC_071354.1, read on the forward strand.
GCCTTTTCGATCTCGGTTCGTTCGTTTGGACCAACGAATCCACCAAGAAATGAAAAAAAGAGAAAAATTTAAGGTATATGCTAAGTATAGTTCGGGACGTTTGCTTCAACCCAAATTCAATTCAACTTTGATCCCACGAAAAAGCCATTATAAAATTACTCTTGGGATGGAAATCGAATTTGCTTCTTCAAGCACTTTTCTTTCGCTGGCTGTTGACGACGATGTCGACGAGGAGGGCAGTTGTAGCTCCAAGTTTTGAAAGTGGGTCGCTTGCGGGAAGAGCCCACCAACCAACCAACCAACAACTGCTGCAATTGGATTCAAGTGCTTCTCGTCATTACTTTTGGCTCCTTCGTTTCGCAGCTTTCTTCTGGCAGCCACACCGTAAGATTACGCCTAAAATCTTATTGTGTTGTTTTTTGTCTCACACGAAACCCATTTTCTGTGAACCGTTGCAATGGTCGATGGTATGTTCCACATTTTCAGTGTTTTTATCATTCACTTAAATTTTTTTACTGAATTTATATTTGACCAAAAAGTAGTTTTTTGCATTTGCCCACTTCAGGCCCATTCACCTTTCTAGTGGGCAGATGTCATAAAACGAGTATCAACTTCCTATGAAAAAGAGATTTAGAAATATTCTATTGAAGCTGTCATCGTTTCTTTTGTCAGTCCACTTTTTAGACCCAGCATCTGACATACATATTCTGCAACGATTCATCACGCTGAACACTTTATGGCCTACGGGCTCACTTCTTTATTTATAACACACCATAAACTCAACATTTTCACCCTACGACCCGGGTACGACACTCCCTGTGGAAAGAAAAGTTTTTAACCGTCGGCCGTTTTTTATGCCCCACCCACAGCCGCAGCGTAAGCAGTTGACTCCGAATTCTACTACCATGCAGCGATTTCCTTTCTATTGAAACCTATGGTTGTCTCCAGTTGTAAAATTGAAAGTTTCTGCTATCATAAAGTACCTAATCGAAACTAAAACATATATCCAAATAACCAACAAAAAATAATTTTAAGTTTTGTGCAAAAATTCTCCACCCGCAGGGATTGTCTGGTCGTCTACCACTGAACTGCTGCCGGGAATAAGAACGGTAAAAAACTTTTGACGAACCAAATTTATGGCTTTGATTTCATTCGCATTGTTTTACGAGTTCCACCACACCAAAAACTCTTCCTTTTACTCGATTGTTTCCCTCCAGCAAGGCAGCGCAGCCGCCAATTGCTACCCTGTCTAGTTTGTCAATGTTCGCAAAAAGGTCCTGCTGAAACAATTTCTCGCCGGAACCTCGTATGACCGCACACGGGCTGACGGACGACGCGAGTCTTCGCGACTAGCCCCCGTCCGGAAAGTGGTAACCAGCTCGAGTTTGCCCTTGCCCTAGTCTCTGTAAGCTGCTACCTAGTTCAAATATAGAACCTAAGGATTTGACCTAACCTTCAACGGTGAAGGAAGTATTGGTAGGTACTAGTAGCGCTAGCTGCTTGCTAGTGTTCGAATCAATTATGCACAACTTTCAGCCCGGTTAGCAAAATGGTATTGCAATGCAAGTCTGCTTGATCGATTGTTGTCTAACCGGGGAGGATAACGGGTGGAAATGTAAGGCTGCTCGATAAAGCTACAGCTAATTGTATGTGGCTTGGTTTTGTATTTATAGGTTCTTTTTCCCTTTCTCCCTATGTTTACCGCATGGGAAGCTGTTTAGGTACTGTGCAGAATACCATTGAGGGAACATTTAGGATCGTTTATGCGTTGCTGGTGCACAGCCGTAGCCGCACTAACGAGTGGCTATTTGCATATATGTACATTCGCCACAAATTGCTCTCGCATAATGATATCGAATCAAATCAAATGGTTGTTTAGTCTATGGCCAGTCGTGACGTGATTTAGCCGCTGGCAATTTATGTTTGCGTAGAGTAACAGCAGACATACACATTTACATTCCTAAAGTGCAAAATTGATTCGATTGCTTCGGTGCGATTTTCTTCCGTCGTCGTAGAGCGGCCAGTTGGAAGGGTATGAAGTTGGCATTCAGCTGGTTAAATTGTTGAAATATTTCCGTGAATCCCATTTTAGGATTTCAAATTTGCTGATATCAGCAAACCGTTTAGCTCGAAGATGAGATGGTTGAGTCAGTCCAGAAAACGAACAACTAGCCATATTGGTCTATCTTGTAGAAATACTTAGTAATTATTGGGCATGACTTGAATAAATAATTTTATTAAGAATCCAGAGATTAGTCAGCAGACTTCCAAATGAAGTTTATATATAATTCCTGTAAATAGCTAGCAGATACTTTTGTCCAATTCAAAATCCAAATTGCATGATGGATAATAGAGGAATGAGAAGGTACGATTTTTTAAATGTTTGCTTCAAACCTATACTAAAGTTTACTTGTACCCATCAATAGCTTTTGCGTCTCGTAGCTCCAATTACTGTTTACCATGTAGGAAAAATAAATCAATTGTTTTATTTTATTTATTTGTTCTTCAGCCCTCAGCACAGGGACAGTACAGACTCATTCTAGATTAATCTATATGGGGCATTCCACGTTAAGTGACCGAGAAAAAGTTTCCGGTCAGGAAGTAAAAATCCAAAATTCTCTCGATTAATGGGTACACCCTCCATTTTTAAGGAAAATACCCGTTTTTGTCAAAACCTCTTTTTTTGCTAATATCTCGGGAAATATTAAGTTTAGAAAGACACTACAGGTATACCTCCATAGTACGTACCCTCGTTAGTACGTACCCTCGATAATACGTACCCTCCATAATACGTACATTTTGCCTCGATAGTACGTACATTTTCCAGCAATGATTTTTTTTTATTTTCTATATAAAACAGAAACTTTTTTATTAATATTTATGAGTCAATACAAGCAAAAACGTATTCAATAGTTCTAAATTTTTGAATATCAGTTATTTCTGTTATGTAATGTAATGTAATTAAAAACAGTTCCTAAATAGTAAATTAATCAAATATACGTTCTAAATAACAGTTGATTTAGCATTCTGATTTTGCAGATTTTTGCTCAGAAAATTAACCTTTTCTGCGATTCACAATCTATCCAACTGCGAAGGGGGGAACAGCAGGCAATGTTATATTCGTTTGTTTGCAGATACTGCCCAAGCAACAATGTGAGTTTTATTGTACTCTTATGGCGATTTTCATGACCAACTTCGGTCCCATAAAGCAAAGCCTTGGGCTTAAACATCTTTCTAAGACTTGACTCTTCTTTATCGGCAGACTTCGCAGCCGGCTGTTACGGGGTTAGTGTAACAATCCTACTGACTCTATCGAGCAGCACCGCCCAACCGAGACTCGAACATTTCAGCTTATATTGACAACTATGTACCAAACCTTTACCTAGATTTGTACGATTAAAATATGTAAATTTTCAATTTGAGAGCGAATTTTGCAAAAAACTAAATGCTTTTGGATTCCTTTTGCTTTACTTTTCAACTATTTTTTAACATTTGTAGTGTTTTTTCTAGAATAATTTTACCAAGATAATTGTTTATTTTATAATTAGCTTAGCTTAAGTAGAATGCCCGTAGTTGCACTCCGTGATTGGTCGCACCAGTAAGATTGCACAAAGAACCAATTGAATAGTGCTTGGGAGTAGAATAACATACTCGTGCAATTTTTACTGATTCAATACTTTGATAATTGACCAATAACCACGCTGGCCACGACCAAAAGGATGTACTACATGGGAATAGGAAAGAATATTAGTCCGATACGTGTTGTTGCTAGAGACCGCTGGTACCACTGCATCTCCACAAGTATCACGGGATAGGATTTATGTTAGTAAGGGAAGGTGCTGATCCCTTGCAATAAAATATCCTGAATTTGAACACCTCAGCAATATTAACGAAAACTGAGAATAAAAATTTGCTTCAATAATCATTAAAATTAAGTTAGGAACATTGAGCATTGGAAATCATTTCAAATTCTTGGCAATTTTAATAAAGACGTAGATAATCACACATTGCAAACTGGTCACAATATCTGACAGCAAAAACCAGGAACAGTGAAACCAATAAGCCATTTCTTGAAGCAATTGGCCCCTAAGTTGATAAGCATGTCCTCTTACCAACGCAAATAGGTAGAGATATGGCCCTACACGCTTCCAAGATGATTATTTATTTTATTTACCGTCATCTGGGGCGAGATTGTGCCAAAAAAGCATATATTTTTGTTTTTTAGCTCAGTATACACACAATTTAGGAACTACGTTGATTTGAAACCTGTCAATATATACTAAATTGTTCAATTAACAACTACCGTAGAGACGGTTTAGTTACAATGAAACCTAATTTTACTAGAAGTGCTTGAACTTTGGCACAATCTCACCCCTTCTACGGGGAGACATTGTGCTAAAAACATAAGGTTAGGTTAAACACCTAAACAGTGAACATTAGCATGTTTATAAACAATACACATAAATATCAGTATAAAGTAGTTCATATGGGGCCGTCCATGAACTAAGTGCACTATTAGGGGCAGGGCGTCGCCCAAAAACAACGCATCATACAAAAAGTATGAATGAAAATAAGAGGTCTAGAGAGGTCGGAAATAACTAAAAATGAGTTCGTAATCAATGGACAGCCTTTATATAGTCAGTAACGTTTCTAGGGTCTACAAGAGGGAGATATATGAAGGGGTGTATCCTAAGGGGGCATACTTATTTGATCATTTAACAAAAGTAACCATTACTTCGTTCGAGAACCCGCGGCCGCAGAACATGTGGCGTATCCCACCCCCTCCCCCCTCCTTAAAACTGGCAGCTTATACACGGTATAATGTATTCATCTTATATTAGAGTGTTTATTCAAAGTATCTGAAATTTCCAGAGAAAAAGTAAAAATTAGTTTAAATTATTTAGCAGACCTATGCTGTTTGCTCCAAAATAGATGATGCAATCTAATATGTCAAATAATATATTAAATAATGTGAGTGCACTGGTGTATACTGACGTATTTTTGTTGGATATGTGAAATCCACAAACTGGATCGATCATTATGGCTTGGCACAATCTCACCCCCGTGAAGCTCGAAAAGTCCAAAGTTTCGAAAAATATTATTTTCGTAATCAAAACTTATCCAACACATAATAGCCTTTCAATACATTGTAAATGATTACTTTATATACCTTCAAAATAGCAAGTTTATACGATTTCTTGTTTGGGTTGGTTTATGCGGGACATTTTTTACAACCGTTATTTCCGAGTATTTTTGATCGCGAACTTTAAAACCCTGTTTAGGCTAAATAGTTTACTAATATTATCTGTGTTCCATTGTAAGTTATGAATAAATATGTTATGTTTATCATCATTTTGAATTTAGGTCACCAGTTTCTATAGATATAAAAAATTTTCACAAATAAACATTTTTGGTTATAGGCACAATGTCACCCCCGTGGCACAATCTCTCCCCGGATGGCGATATATCTTAAAATTTGGTAATTTTAGACAATATTTAGCATAATAAACATAATACTTTACATTAAAAATTGTGATTCGATATTACGTACGTTTCGATAGTACGTACGCTAAACGATGCGCGGGTGTACGTCCTATCGAGGTATACCTGTATTTTCACATTTTCAAAGGAAATTACTGAATGAATTCGAAAAAGATGTTATTTTTGAGCGCCAGTGGTGCCAAATATTTTTAAACTCAATCTGAAAACTTAATTTACATTTTTCCCTTAATGACGATAATTTGATCTCAAAAATTTCAACTTAATCATATTTCGCAGATTTTTTTACACAAGAATTACTAATCGCCCTGAGGTATTCTTTCAAACAATCTCCCATTTTTTATGTAAAACTAAGAGCAACATAACTTTTTCTTGAAGCAGTGATTCTCTACGCAATGTAAAAAAACTTTGCCCAACTTTTCAGTTTCCTGCATGATTAGTTACATTAATTAAGGGAATATTAGTTTCTTAGCAACAATCAACACAATAAACAAGGAAGTTAAGAGCCCAAATCTATCCGCGAGATGAAAAACTACAAGGTATACAGCCCTAAGGGTTGTACGAAAGGGTGACGTAGGCCTATGTTAACATTATATTGTAATATTTTGATAACATGGTTTACTCGATGAAGTATTCCTTTAAGTCAGATTATTACAGCAAGGACTAATACAGACTGCATTTCTGGCATGTGTATGTTCATAAGTATCTATCGCCTCTAGCTTGGCTCATTAAAGCAGTAAGCAAATGCGCTACGGAAACCGCTCGTGAGGTTCAGATCTTCGTTCGTTTCTTGTTGGTGATTGAAGTAGCCAAAATTCCGTCTCAGAAGGCACATAACTATCATGACATTCGGGCTCCTAGTAGATGTTTCAAGATAAATGTGAATATCATTCATTAATCCATCAGCCTTGGTGGCCTTCAGCATCAAGTAATAATTGAAGGCAACATTGAATTTTCTTTCAGCTGAAAATATCTCTTCGATTTATCAGCAACAGCAAAAATTGTTTTAGGGAATTTTACATTGTTATAGCTTAGTAGTTTAAAGGGAACGCCACAAAAGTAGCATATATTTAGCGTTTTATGTAAGATAACCTAAACATTTTTACAAGAAAGTTAATTTGAAATCATAAATACATTTTTATTAAGCATTTTTATTTAAAGTTTAAACGTGAAAACCGAATCTATTCTTGCTTATAATATATACGTTATTATTTTCTATGCAAAAATCAACAAAAAAAAGATAAAAACGAAGGAAAATTTTTTTGGACGATTTTTGGAAATTCCATTGTTTAAATTTCTATTTTTGTTTCGTGATAGAAGCGTTAACTCAACTTGTACACTCATTTTTCGAGTTTTTCAGACTGTAGAGCCCACAGACAATTGATTTTATAAAAAAAATTTGACTCATATCCTACAAATTGTTTTTTTTTGCTCCCCGATTTTTCAAGCCAATTTCCAAGGGGGGGGGGGCGACAAAAACTTTGAAAAAATGATTTGCAATGGCCTAATTTAAAAAAAAATTCTTCAAAAAGTTGCAGAACATACTAAAATAAGCAACTTTGCTGAATGCATTAACTATCTATCTCTTCCCAGTTGCGAAATATAATGATGTATTAAAAAGGAGCGCTTAAAAATCAATTATGCTCAATAACTTTGCACACGATTTTTTTTACTGCTTTCGAGTGTTCTACAAAGTTATTCAGTATGGTAAAATACACGTTTTCACTGAAGACTGTTTGTCGCTAGGACGCATATTTAATAAGGCCATTGCAAATCATTTCGAAAGTTTTTGTTTTAGCATACTGTATAACTTTGTAGAACATTTGAAAGCAATAAAAAAAATTGTGTGCAAAGTTATTGAACATAATTGATTTTTAAGTGCTCCTTTTTGGCACATCATTATATTTCGCAACCGGTAAGAGATAGATAGTTACTATATTCAGCAAAATTGCTTATTTTAGTATGCTGTACAACTTTTTGAAGAAAAAAAAATTTGAAATTATTTAAAAAAACAAAAGTTCGTATCACCCTCACAGGTGAATTGCGATCAGTGATACCTTTAGAGCTTGATTAGTCAATTTCAATGAAAAGCAAATTAATTCTAAGACTTTTTCAACCATTTTTCTCTGGCACTTAGAGGCTTATTGGTGTATGATTTATAAAACTTTTGCACAGTGTAGCAATATATCGACAGCGTTCTGTGAGATTGACATATTGCTTATGTAGTTGGCAGCATTTTGTACTTTCTCCCAGAATGTGTAATCTTTCTTATTGAAGATATAAACCCCATGGAAATACTTCGCTTAAAGTCTAAAGCTTGAAATTTTGCACTCTTCTTCACTATATGCCTTTCAGCTACATTCGTAAGAATGTACGTCAGTTGCAGAAGTGAAACATTATTTGAACAACATGCCTCTTACCTAGGGTAACGAACCGGTTTTAAGCAGTCTAAGCGGGTCACTGATTGTTTAACCTTATTACAAGCGATGGGTTGACTAAGTGGAGGATATCAGCATTCTAATCTTCTTGCTACCTTTAGTTCTTCAATCTGTTACCATTGGAAGACTCTATTGTTGAGCTGAATTTTTGATTTTTCGCTTTAAAAGTTGGAGCGATGGAACTAATTTTGATCAGACCGAACATATTTTCACACTCAAGGTACTTTTTTAAGCAGTCTTGAAATCTGAATTTTTATACGCCCCCATAAAAAATCCCTCGATCTTTTCCCCCTATTCAGTAATTTCGCGTTCCTATCCGCGACCTACTAATCGGCATCTGCATTAATAGATTTGATATTTTTGGTCGGTAGATGCGTAAAATGCCATCTGTCTAAATTGTTTATCGTGGCATACACTCACCGCATCGCACCGTTCGGCAAACGGTATTCGTCTCTTTTATTCTCTAGTGTTCTTATGGGAAACTGCGAGGTTGACGTCTCACTCGCTGTTCATAAGTCTACTTGACCTCGATACACTCGAACGCAGGCGTAAAATGCATCAGGCTATATTCGTAGCTAAACTTATCAACGGCGAAATTGATTCTCCAAAATTGCTATCTATGCTTAACTTTCGGGCATCGCAATGGACATTACGCTCAACTGGCATGCTGCAAATACCGTTTCATCGGACCGCGTTTGGAGCTAATGAACCGATTACGGAATGCATCAGGTTGTTCTCAAAAGTCGAAGAACTATTTGACTTCGGTATGCCTTCGCACTTATTCGCGCAAAAGATAAGAAGATCTAATTTACTGTAATCTGTAATAAATTTTATTCATGTAGATAATTTTTAGTCAGATGAAGTACTCATATAAATAACAAATAACAAATAAGGATGGTGGAAGAATGAAAGAGGCAAACATAGCAGTGCAGACGGTCCGACTACAGAACAGTGTTGTCAAAGCAAGTAACATTGAAACACATCGTTGCTTCATTAAATCACTGAGAAAATCTTCGGAAATTATTTAAAAAGCTTTTCTGTTGTTTTTGATAAAGAAAAATTAATTATGAACATACATTTCTCTTGAAAGTATTGAACCAAGTTTTCACCATGGGAGGTTTCAGTTAATTTCAAACCTATAATTCTTATTTCCAGAACCGAAACAGTGTCTTGGCAAGACGATAATTTACGAGTTACGCTCAATGAGGTTTAAAAAAGGTGTGGCAGATGAAGACATTTGATGATATTAGTTGCGAAAAATCAGAAAACGACGTCAAACTACAAAAACAAACCGCGTCGGACAATGGGGTTGGTTTTTGAAGTTTGACGTCACGCTTCGTCGTGATTGGTCGATTAACGATTCCACCCACACAATGATGAAATTTCTCCATTGCACTAACACCACTTAACCAACATTGCCTTACCTGTATATATCACATTGAGTTACTCTGCAGCTGCTGTTACTGCTGAACAGGTTCCGTCAATTCAGAATTTATTTTCAGTTTTGTTTGAAAATAATAAAACTTTCGGCTAGTAACAAAGCCTTAGATAATAGAGAAAAAAAGATAGTGAATACAATGGTATGTGACAATTGAGTACTTGACTTTTAGAGTGGTTGTAATCAGTGCTGAAAAATGTGATGGATTGGTTAGTAGCGAGGTGGCGATTGCCTTCAGCAGCTGAAAAAAGTACGTTTTTGGACAATAATCTTGAATTCATCATATATCTTGTCGGAAAGCCAGTAAATTGTGTTTGTGTGAAATAAATCTATGGTTAAGTGATTTGTGAAGTTGTTCCTATCAAAAGATTTTTAAAATATGAATAAAAAATTGCCATCAACTACGTAACTAACGGGCGTGGTTTGTCGATGCACTACTAGCGGGCCGCGAAGCTGTTACTGTTTTCACAGCATATAGCAATGAAAACTGATAGTGTTTTGAGTTACATTTTCGATTGTCTGGAAGGACTCAGCATTAAAGGAAAAGCTGAGGAATTGAGATCTTAAATATCCAATATTCAATAAAATGGCAATAATTAAACTAAAAGGTTATAAAAACGATAGATTTCACTCTCACATCGACCTGATAAATAAAATGGATGTAACGATTTCATACCCAAAAATGCTCAAACGTGATTGGCTGCAAACCCATGTAATTTTACTAAAATTGCTGTAAAAATCCATCTTTTCGTAAAAACCGCAGAATAGGCATACGTTTTGTGAATCGATTGGTATGCAATCCAGTAAAATCGGTACAGAACTGACTGAGTTATTGTCGTTCAAAATCTATCACTTTTTCGTGTCACGATCATTTTTGTTTTCGCAGCATGCCACCCTATTAAAGTAAGACGTAGTCCTACGTCAAAAAAAACTCAAAACTTGCATAGTTTGTAAAACATAGAAGATAAAAAGATTTAGCTAGCTAAAAGAAAAAAAATTAAGTCTTCGTTTTATGCTTTGAGCCGGAAACGACACTGACATGGCACGGACTAGCTGCCCTCTGTGTAGCAGAGTTCTTTTTTTGTGAGAATAAACCAAAAATCAGAGTGCAAACACATACCTAATGCTCGTAGCTTGTTACAAAACATTACAACACAAAGCGGAATCAACTGGAAAACACTGCTTCCGCTCGGTCAAGGCCTTCCGCAGCACTGGTGGCCTCCAGACGGAATGCTTCGTTCCCGCTCTCGCGTCGCTTCCGTTTGACCGGAAGCATCAAGCCCTAGCGAAAGAGATGTGTGCTTGGCTGCTCTGATGGTATCAATCAAACTGTCAGAAACGTTTGACTTTTGTCGCTTCTGCATTCTACATACTGACGGTGTCAAGTATCTGGTACGAGTTTTTACAGTTTCATCACAATTTCAACAGTGTATTTATTTTTCGGATTTATAGACAAAGGCTTTCTCTTTCTCTGTATACAAGTAATGTATTGTTTACAATGAACCCGCCATATCACATTAACAAGCTGTTAATGAACAACCATTACTGCATTAATAGACCAACCAAAATGAACACTTTTCACACCATTTGACAAGATTGGTTTTCGTAAACAAAAACTGGTGGGGTAATTTTTACAATAGGAAAATGGACACTGCTAAGTGGATAAATCAATACAATGTAAAACGCGAAGGATGCTATTTATTCTGCGAGTTCCAGGTAATAATATGCGAATGAAATCGATTCAATCATTTAATGTAAATTGAAAGATCATATTTTCAATGCAGAGCTTAAATGTTACATTATTGTATCGATACAGGCATCGTCAATGCACATTGAGAGGAGCTGCCGAGAATCAATAATTTTGCTTGCTCCGCCTGCGCTGGAAACAGAAAATTGATTTATACAATCAGTGCACTGTTTCAGATAGCTGTCATCGTTCTGCAATCATTTTAATCTTTGACAATAACGTAATGACAACGTCGAAGGAAAATAACAATAATAACAATTCCGTACACCGGAAAAACATACGAAACCAACAGAGTTCGATAATAGATTACCGCTGTGCCCGTCGGCTGACCGCAGATTGGCGACCTACAGACGGAATTTGACCAAAAACGATCCGATAGCACTATTGACGGAAAAGCACACACCGGAAACGGATTGTTTACGCATCGTTTGACATGCTGGATTACGTCTGGCTTACACGCTCCGTTGTACTCCGCAGTTATATACCTACGCCGTTTGACGAGATTGTTGTGAATATGTAGCACTCCGACCGACCGACCGACCGACCGGTTTGCATTTCACACATATTCACTACTTCGCCGATCTCGCGCACTAGCCAACTAGTCACTCCCCCTCAACCCCCATCACGCACCCCCACCGGCCGGCCCCATTTTTCCCAACTGCATGCAATCACTTATGTTTGCCCAATTGATTTCACAGTCATCAGTGAAAACGATGGAACTGGCCATGGATGGATGGATGGCGGCCGGCGGGCGGGATGGATGTGATTACGCGCTCGCTTGAGTGTATAAACGAAAGACTACGGCAGAGGTGTAGAGAGAAATGCAGCTTTTATCACTAGACGCGTTCATATTATTATGCCAGCCGGTATCACTTTCAGTCAGTGCGCAGCGGGGAGAAATCCAGCCAGAAACGGATGCTGAATCTATTGATGCATGTCAGTGTCTGTACATACAACGCTGATCTCGACCTCTGCCATTATGAGCAGCTATTAATTGATAATGCCAGGAATTGCTTGCTGGGCACAAATGTTTTTAATTTGTACGAATCATTCGAAAGTGTTAAATGAAAGCATAAATTACTGGTTAAATTAAATTACTTAAAATAAAATGATTCATTGTTTTAAAAGCAACTTTACATTAATGGTTGGTGGCTCGTAAATTGTGACCTCATTTTAATATTTCGTAAAAGATTTGTTTTATAGTATTTCATGTCTGACTGATGATAATGGTTTGTTGTTTTGTTGCGTCAATTCGGATATCCAATGGAATGCTGCTAGCGTACAATGTATCTAGTATTTACGATGTATAAAAACTCATGTTAATACAACAATATATCGGAATGTCACATTAAAAACAGTTTTATGGCCTATAAATAGGGAACAGTTTAAAAGCTAGTGATGGAAATTGCCACAGAAGGTCAAAGTGAGCCCCATATGCAGTGCAGCATTGAACTTAATGTCCTAATAACCGGTTACCAAGTTAAGGCATCGCATTAAAACGTCAATTCGAATTTTTGCTAATTCGTTGCATTTCATTCCATTTGCTCACGGTATAATTACTCACGCTTCAGTGCATAACATGGTCCACCGTGATCCGAACATGGCCAAACAACCTTGACCCAAGCTGTCAATTCCATCAGATTTCACGCGTTAATCTAGCATTATACACAAATAAGGACGGTAGCAGTGGCTTGCCAACGCAGGCCAGCATCCGTTGCGAGATTGCATGCCTAATTAGTCGGCTTCTTGTCAACCAAAAATTACCGTCCGTCCAGCGAACCGCCCAGCTGGCCGGTGCAGTCCAAAATTACCTAACCGCGACGGAACGAAGCATTTTATAATTCCCATCGATGATTGTGAACCAACGCCTACCCCGACAAAGCCACCAAAGCCGCGGCAGCAATTTTCCGTGTCCCTGCTAGAAGACACTTTATGCCGGCACATTGTTCCCTTAATCGATTCAAGCGCCCGATAGAAGGAAATCATAATGGCGAATGCCGCTTGCTCTCACCTTCACACCTACCTCCTGACTGACGGTCCCCGCCCGCCTCCCTCTAAAATCACTAGCGGCTGACCACCAAGCAGCCGCGACGGTTATTGCGCAATAATTGATTGAGGCTCATTTTTTGCCATCAGCAGCGCCGTGGCACAGTTTCTCAGTCAGACCCCTCGAAAAGATCCTCTCCTGGACGAGAAGGTACGAATCTATAATCTACACTCGTACTACTACACTGTATAAGGCCTAGAAAGTTAGAGGCACGCCGGCCGCACCGTCACTCGATGATTGATTAGCGAGTTAGCCTACGGCGCGGCTTGCTAACTTTTGTCTCTTCACGGTTCGCATTGTAGGCTTAATTGCAATTTAAATAATAGGATATCCATAATGTTTAGGCTAAAAGTATTCGATAGAGCACCGAGGGTATAAGATTTAGCACAAAGCAAACGAAGATTTAAAGTATAAAGTATAAAGTATAAAGTATAAAGTATAAAGTATAAAGTATAAAGTATAAAGTATAAAGTATAAAGTATAAAGTATAAAGTATAAAGTATAAAGTATAAAGTATAAAGTATAAAGTATAAAGTATAAAGTATAAAGTATAAAGTATAAAGTATAAAGTATAAAGTATAAAGTATAAAGTATAAAGTATAAAGTATAAAGTATAAAGTATAAAGTATAAAGTATAAAGTATAAAGTATAAAGTATAAAGTATAAAGTATAAAGTATTAACAATAAAAAAATATTTTTTTGCGAGCAAAAGTTTTGATTTACAATAAATATCTTCCTTTTATGGTAGTTTTTTCAACAAAGAAGCAAAATATAATTTAGGGAGGCAGTAAATTTGTAATGAAGTATGACCAATTCCATTCCATAAAATAAGGAACAAAAATATGAACAAAATTTGAATTTGTGACACTTTTATAATAAATTTATCACAAATTTCCATGTCTACAAAAAATGTTGTAGACGCTATGTTTGTACTACAAAATCAAATGTATTTTTTTCGAAATTTGACGGCATTGCTTGCCTCCTTGGTGGGGGACGTAAGGTTCCCGGTCCCTGCTAGTCGCTGCCGTCCAGCGTCAAGTAGATCTCGTCATTTATTATTACCACAACGACGTGCTTCACCGAAAAGATTTTTTTTGTTAGATTATAGTCACTTTAATAGCTTGGGTCATTCGTAACTTCTGCGGGGTTGGGATTTGAACCCGGGTCCTCGGCGTGAGAGGTGTGAATGCTAACCACTACGCCGGATCTGACCCCTTCCTCCAGAAAGATGTTTTTCACTCCCTGTACAGGCACGACTAGCCTCGATCGACTCTTTTGCATAAAATGTCAATTTTTCCCAAGTACTTCTTCATCATTTGGTCAGTTGCTCTGATCTATCGATTGAAGGTACGCTCTTCGTCCGAATCTATTCGCTCCGATATGGAGCCGGCAGTACGAACAAATCATCGAGCGTAGTTGTTTGAATGATTTCGCCATGGCTACTGTAAATCACCTAATAAAACTGTCAAATTTTTCTGTACACAACAGCGGTTACTAACATGGTGCCCAAGTAACACACAAAACAAGTTCTTCAGGGAAATTAGTTGTTTAAGAGTACTATAAACGTACTTTGAAAACATGTGTCGTTATTATTAAGGTTTTGAGATGTTTTGTGATAACATGAATTTATTTGACAGCTCATATCAAATGAATAATGTTTGTTTTTGTCAACATGTCAACACAAAGTTTTTATTGTATCTCCATTACTAAATTTCAACTACTGGAAGAACAAGTTGTAGCTGATGCTATAATAACGTTTTAAAATGGTATGAAATAACCTGATACATACTTCTTTCAATTGTTGTTTCATTAGACTTCAATTTTTTGCGCTTTTCTGGTAATAGAGAAGTTCTGATGTATGTAATGTTATACTATTCTATAACAAGCTGTGTTGCTTGGGTGGCAGGGTAATCACATTATTGCAATATAATCAGAACGTCCGCTGTCTATCGCTGCTTTATAATGTTATATGCTTTCGTGTGTTTTCGTGGATAGAAGTCGTCAGCTACTATCTGGAGAAGATACAAACAGGTACTTTTGGATTACAGCTTCCACTATTGTTTTTTATTATCAGGCTCCATTGACAATAACGTAGCAAGCTTAGCAAAAATACGGGCCATTGATTCCGTTGGCCTATGAACCGTACCAAACCATACCATTGAGAAAAATGAATGTATTGGCAATTCCTTTTTACCTATGGCTCATTATTACATGTCCCTGTGCCTCTGACCGTTACGTTAGGCCATTACAAATATTTTATAAAGTTTTTGTCCTTCCGGTGTTTGGCCACTGAAGGGAGGAAGGGGGGTCGAAAAAAAACAAGGTGAATTTTTTAATCGAGCAAAAAACATGGGTTTTAAGCGTTTTAATTTAAAGTTTAAACGTGAAAACTGAATCTATTCTTGCTTATAATATATACGTTATTATTTTCTTTGCAAAAATCTACGAAAAAAAGACAAAAACGAAGAAATTTTTTTTTGGACAATTTTTGGAACTTCCATTGTTCGAATTTCCATTTCTGTTTCGTAACTCAACTCATACACTCATTTTTCGAGTTTTTCAAACTGTAGAACACACAGACAGTTGATTTTATAAAAAAAAAATTTGACTCATATCCTACAAATTAATTTTTTGCCCCTCGATTTTTCAATCCTATTTTCAAGGGGGGGGGGGGGGTGACAAACACTTTAAAACTGATTTGCAATGGCCTTATTAAAAATAAAATAGACCATCAAAATGATAAACGTCATTTATTTTGCATTGACCATGACACCTATTCAGCAGCTTACACTCTTAAACGAATTTGCCTGTAAATTGGTTGGATTTTGCTAAAACTTGGTTAAAACTACTCAAAATGCGCTTAAAGTGTACAAACTCAGATGTTCAGTAGTTTTTCTTCCAAAAAATTGGTAGTAGGTGTATATTATTTGTCACAGAAAATAATTCAATTATCGGTAGCAAGTAGCCAAAATTGGTTAAATTTTTTACCTAAAATTTGAGTTTACACACTTTAAGGGCATTTTGAGTAGTTTCAACCAAGTTTTAGGGAATCTCTCTAAGCAATGCCTGTAGTTCATGTTTCATACGCCTCCGCCACTCACTGCTTTCAGTTTGTACTCTGTCAAATATCGTCCATAGCACCTTCCGCTCAAACACGGCAAAGGCGTACATGTCCTCCGTGAGCAACGTCGCAACTTCAAGTTCATTCAGAACTACCGCCCTAATAAGGGTTTTGTACATCATCAGCTTCGTACGGCGGCGTATGCTTCTTGATCGTTGCGTTTTGCAAAGGGTGAAATAGGCCCGGTTTCCCGCTTGAATGCGCCACTGGATCTCCTTACCAGTGTTGTTGTCCACAGTGACCAGCGATCCCAAATACACGAACTCATCTACCACTTCTAGTTCGTGGCCATCAACGGCTACCGTTCGTGGGAGGCCTGCGTTTGTTTCCTTTGAGCATATTGGTTTCTGGTCTTCGACGCATTTACCTTTAGTCCAATCCTCTTCCAATGGTTACGATCGACTGTATCGTATGCTGCTTTGAAAGCAATAAAGATTGTACTCTTGACATTTCTGTAAGATCTGTCGGATGGTAAAAATCTGGTCCGTAATTTCGTGAGGCCCCAGCCCGCTCGGTAATTCCCTACAGGATTTGGGAATGTACTTTATCGACGTTTACCAACTTTATTGCAGTGATAGTTGTAGCAGTCCTACAGCTCTACTTTGCCCTTCGTAAAACGCTACGATCAGGAAGCATACGCCGCCGAACGGAGCTAACAATGTACAAAACCCTTATTAGACCGATAGTTCTTTATGGACTTGAAGCCGTTACGCTGCTCACGGAGGACATACGCGCCCTTGCCGTGTTCGAGCGGAAAGTGCTGCGGACGATATTTGACGGAGTACAAACTGAAAGCGGAGAGTGGCGGAGGCGTATGAATCACGAGCTACAGGCACGATGGGAGACCCCCATCGTACATCTAGCGAAATTAGCAAGCTAGAGTGGGCCGGACACGTCGTAAGGATACCGGACGACAGTGCGACGAAAATAGTCCTCTTCAACAACCCCACCGACACCAGGAATAGTGGGACCCAACGTGCACGATGGCTCGACAAGTAGAGATGGTCGGGTAGCGGAAAATTTGCCCGAAACCCGCACCCGTACCCGTACCCGCCAGGTTCGGGTCGGGTTCGGGTATTGAAAAAAAAATAATTTGCGGGTTCGGGTCGGGTACGGGTTCTTAATTTTTGTTTTTGAAACCGAGTACGGGTCGGCTTGGGTATCTCTATTGACCACATTTAACACTAAAGATGGTCGGGTACCCGAGCCCGTCCCGTACCCGACGGGTTGCGATTCGGGTATCAAAAATAATAAACTTGCGGGTTAGGGTCGGGTACGGGTTTTCAATTTTTTTCTTAATCGGGTACGGGTCGGGTTCGGGTATTTAAATTTTTATACCCGACCATCTCTATCGACCAGGTCGAAAGCGATTTGCGACTTCTGAGACGCCCAAGACCGAGTTGAATGGAGACGAGTGGTTGAAACAGCACGAGCCACCCCGGTTCTATGCTGAAGAAGAAGAAGAAATTGCAGCAGTCGAGCCGAGCGCCCTTTTTGTAGGTGGGACAAACTCGTCCTTCCATTCAGTCTTCCAGTAGCTTTTCCTTATACCAAATCCTGGAAAGAATTGAGTGTAGAGCCGTTGCCAGCGTTTAATTATTATAAAAAATCGTCGGACAAATTTTTGAGCTGCACTCTTTTGAAGTATTAGACTACAGATTGCTCATATAAACTGAACAAAAATCTTCAATGACATCGGAGCAATGTTTGAGCAAAATTGTAATTTTGTTTTCCGTTGTCAGCAGTTCAAAATGAATGAATAATTCACATTTGATGATATTCACTATTTTCGAGAATGAATGAGTATAGAGAACAACACGAACATGAACGCAAGTGATTGTATTATTATTGTATATTTTAGAATTCGGCGCCGTACTCTGATGTCCTTCGCTTTTGGAGCTCCAGAGCCATATACGAAATTTGTCTTGAATTGACAATATGAGAAATATGATTTGAGATTGCTTGATTCTTTTCGGTGAAATGATACTATGTTTGTTTTATGCGTGACGCGTTTCAGCCTACTGCATTCTTTCGGCTATCTTCGGACGCAAAACAGGCACGTCTAGTTACTTTAAGCGTTCAATGTCAATGGAATATGTGGATGGAATAATGGAATGGTGCAGCTACAAGATCTTGTTCAGGTTCAGAATCTGATTGAAAATCTGATCAAAAATGAGGCCCAAAAAGTGATCAAAAATGTGGTCCAACATCTTATTCAAAATCTGGTCTAAATCTAATCAAAAATGTTCTTCAAAATTTGGACTTAAGTCCAAATCTGTTCTACAATCTGATGCAAAAGGTGATAAAAAAATGCCGGGTCCGGAATCTGGTTCAAAACCTGATGCAAAATCCGGTTGGTGGTTTGAAAACTGATCAAAAAACTGTAGCCCAAAATCTGCTCCAGATTGACAATCTGATTCAATATCTGATCAAAAATATAGTCCAAAATCTGGTCCAAAATCTAGTCCAGATCTGTTCCAAAATTTGTTACAAAATTTAGACCAAAATCGGATTAAAAATGTGATCCAGATTTTAGTGCATGTCCAGAATCTGGTTGGTGGTTCAAAATCTTATTGGAAAGAACACGGATTTAAGAAACGAGGGAGTGCCAAAGCGGGTCTTCACCAAGGGCGCTACAATGTGACGCCCTGAATGGCTCTGGATGGCTCTGGATGGATGGAACCTGAAAATTTAAATGGAAAACCATTAAAATGAACTGATATTGACATTCAACTGCTCTGAGGCGTAAGAATTAGACTCGAACTGTTTCCTCTATACAAGCTTTAACCCTATTACACAATCCCTATTTACCGAGTTGGCTCATATCTTCAAAAGTGCTTACCGAAGTGATCCAGAATTTATATTGTAATGTGCCTCTGGAAATCAAAATAAATTATCTGTCTGCCGTACATAAATAGTAAGTTTACAGACATAACTCCGGTTAAGTAATAGCATTTGCTCAAGATGGAAAAATATTCAACAACTTTTAGGTCGCGCAATCCACCGAAATAAATCAAATCTCCCGAGGGCGAGCGCTACTTAGTCTCCAGCCCCAGCATCAAAATGCCGTCCGCTGTACAATCAAATCTTGTTGTACCACTTCGGAGATGTTCCCAAATATTGTTATTCACTTTTCGAAACGGCTCTCGTGTTTTGCTGCATCCCGAACATGATTCTGTTGAGTGGAAAACATCTCCCAGTCCCATTATTTCCAATAATGTTTTTACGTGTTATGTTGCGGGCGGCAAGTGAACCATTGCCGCCGCTGGCTGACGCTGGCTGGCTGGCTCTCGCCGGAATCGGAACATCCATGTAGATCGGAAGCGCTTCACACCGCCGGGAGAAACTTATCCCAAAATTGAATCTACCTCGAGTAGCAACAAATTTGTGTCGAATAATCTGCTGCTTCCGTGGAGAAAGAGGAAGTACTGTAGTAAGTGCTGCCATGGCATCCGGTTCCCGTACCAGCAGCGCAGTGGCAGTTTCTTCGCAGGTGCAGAATTTGCTACGTAGGGTGGCAATGCAAAACAGTCAACAGTTGCTGGACTGATTAAAATTTATTCTCAGTTTACGCGCATGTTTTCACTTCACTTCGCCGATGTGGATTCAAGATTTTCTTTTTGATAGACTTTGACTTTTCCGAATCCTTACATGAACAATAAAGGATATATTAAACTCTTATGATTGTTTTTATGACTAAAATTGGTCATATATACCGTTATAAATGCGCAATAAAACTTGAAAGTTACTGGGTGATTCTTACTTTGGTCCACCCCAGCAGTTGTCAACTTCTAAGAAAACTGTAAGCGCCAGCAGAAAGCCAAGGGCTGTTCACTGGATCGATTTACGAGAAAATAGTTTTTTTCCTCTCTATGTTTACAGGTTTCCGTTATGAAATAGTTGATATGGTGACGGATGGGGTGTTGGAAGAAACTTAGAAGTGGGCCAGTTCGTTTCCGGTGCTGCAAAGAAAACATATTTCAAAGTGTGAGGACAAACAAACACTTCAATTCGAATTTTCTGTGCCACATGAAGCGTGCATAGGAAACTAGCTGAAAGAGAGGTCGTTTGCCTTGAAAGCGGGGGCGTTATGCGAGAGGAAAGTTTATATCGCCTCGATGATTCCTAAGTGTGCGTCGTAGCAAATTACCGTCAATAAATTGTTGCTTGAGTATGACATCATGGCAGTAGGTACCTACGTACGGATGCTACACGTGTAGCGGCATTTCGGCTTTCACCGGTCCACCCCGTTCGGATCGTTTCACCGCCCCAGTTGCTGAGGAGTTGGGTGGTCCTGAACTAGGTTTCCAGCAGACGAAATCGAAAGGTGCAGCCGAGAGTGAAAGGCCATTGATGCCCTGCAGATGTTGGAAAGATGCTAGAAAGGTTAACGGATATATGGATATAGGCAACCGTTGCAATGCTGCCATTTGTTTTCCATTTCCATCCAATTTCTGGTAGTGGGAATGTTTTGCTTAGTTCGATCAATCCGCTTAGTGAACTGAAAGATTTAATCGATTGAATGGAATAACAATGCACGGATCTAAAATCAGTACTTTACTTTGAACTACACTTCATCCTATATAAGATTTTAAGACCGCTTCTAAAAAACGATGCGAATCCAGTAGCGATCAGTAACGTCGATAAAGTGAGCTTACGGGATTCATTTCCCCCTCTCGAGCAATATTTCCTCCCAAAAAAAAGGTCATTACTTTTCAGCACGCAAACCATACAACCTCAAATTCACTTCCCACACAAAAAGCTATCTACTGATGTTGACGATTTTCTAATAATAGCAACAACACTACACAGTGCGGAGTTTATCGGCAGCCACACTGGGATTTTTTACGCTCACATAAAATTTAAAAAAATACGCTTGTTTAGCACTCTATAGAAGCTTTCACTCAAGCTGCTAAAGCGCATTCTGCTATTCATTAAAAAAACGGGTTTTTTGTCCTCCCGGAACGGATTGGCATTCGGTGAATTTTCGCCTAAAATGCCAGCGATTCTCGGCCCCACTGTGCCGCGTACCCTTATCACCGACTCCGACGATTCCGGGTAGCAGCGGTGCCAATCAACAGCGATAAAAAATGCGCTTCTGCCTGAAAAGTGTCGGAATGGAAGAATGCAGAGAAAAGCAAAACCAGCCGTTCTATGCAAGCTGCTCAATACAAAAAAAAAAGAAAAGAAAAGCTTATCTGACGAGAAAATTTATCCTCCCGCCGGGTGCTTTGTTCGCCTTCTGATATCGGTTAGAACTGGCGAAATCGGTTTTTCGCCAAGTGGAAACACAGTTCCATTGTAGGTTCTTTTTTTCCCTCCTTACACCCGATTTCAATAGAACTGCTAAAAGATGTTTGTTTGGGCACCCATCAGTATATTGATAAATAATCAGATTTCGGCTGGATGGTTTCGCGGTGACTTCATTAAACAAGCATGAAGGGAAAACCGGAGAGGAGTTTCAAGGTTTTTGTGCAAGTGGAGCAAATAATTGAATTTATACAACACGACGTCAAATTAATTACGACATGGCTTGACTAACAAGCGCCACCCGCTACCGCCGCCGTGCCACCCTGCCCTTCCTTGTTTTCTTGATGTTTTACGGTTCTAGTCCTATGGGTTTTTGGTACGCATTTCCGGGGTTTGCTAGCGCACAAATTAAGGGAAACGGCACTTGATGCGGAGATTGTCTATTTACATAATTGAAGTGTGAAAGTCAATTAAAATGCCTTGCGTTCGCCACAGATAGCCGGAATTGTTTTCGATTATTTGTTGTTGATGTCCGCAAATACAGGCGGTAGAATAAGCCTCTGGAGGCGGAATATTTGATGATATCACGTCATCAAAGTCTATCAAAAATCTATTTAAGTTAGATGCTTTACATCTTTTTGAAGAATGAATATATATTAAAAAATTAACAAAGATTTTTTCTCTCCGTTTCAGGTACTGCGGTCAAAACTTCGAATACAAAGTTGCTGGTTGGTGAGAGCTCAACAACCCTAAAACCCGTATAGATTTTCTTGAAAAAACTTTTAGAATCTACGCCATCTGTTCGCATGTCTCTTAAATATTATAATTGTTATAAAAGGAAGACGTAGTGATTTTCACAGGGTTCATTATGATTTTCACATTGTTCAATATGAGTTTTGCAATGCACGACCTTGCTGCAAGGCACCGCACGGATCGCAGGTTGCGGATAGCGAACGGCCTCCAGATATGGAGGTTAGGTGCGAATATACTGAATAAGCACCCCCGGGGCAAGCAGCAGGAGCTCGTTAGGGCCGGGAGATGCGTAGTGGGCTCTACAAGTCCCCCCCCACCAACGGCTTCTTGAATGTGAGTGGGCGCCGCCATGTGCGCCTTAGCCCGCCGGTGCGTTTGTTTTCCAGGAGGAGTGGCCCAAACCGCGACTGAGCGGTTGAGTTTCGAAATGTTATGTCTCGCCAGTTACACTTAAGATGGCAGCCCCGTTTGCGAGACTAGGTAGCGCAGCCCTGGTAAGGCGGCTTACTGAACAACCAACAAACAACCCAGAAAAATGAAATTAGGAAAAGAGGATTGGACAATCGGTAAAACACAAAAAATCGGTACTTGGAACGTCAGAACCTTGTAGGAACCTGCACGAGCTAGCCTACTTGCACAAGAGCTGCACCAAGTCAACGTTGAGGTGGCAGCCCTCCAAGAAGTAAAATGGCGAGACTCACAGGTTTTAGCAGAGCCGTAGCGTGACGTTGCACAATGGACAAAAACGAACTCGTAATCCCAAGAATTAGAAGACGCTGGTTTGGAATCTTACAAGATACCTATTTCTGTGTGCGATCAAGTCTTTTTTACACGGTTTATTTTTTTTTTCGAATACTGAACAACGGTGCAACTTAGGGACTATTTGCAAGCTACGTGACGAATGTCGGGCCGCTCCCAAATGTATTGAGAGATGAATGTATAGTCCCTAAGTCGTCCCGTTCTTAAAAATCGAAAATGCTAACCATGTAAAAAAGTACTTGAGTGTAAAAAATGCAGG
Source organism: Sabethes cyaneus (assembly GCF_943734655.1). Lineage (NCBI taxonomy): Eukaryota > Metazoa > Arthropoda > Insecta > Diptera > Culicidae > Sabethes > Sabethes cyaneus. The sequence continues at coordinate 54,638,253 of NC_071354.1, forward strand.
AAATCGATTGGTAATGGTTTCATCCTGCGCAGACTTCCGGAAGTGTTTCGTTTTGCCCTATTTTCCCCAAAAATCATGATAAAAGCTAATTAAACAATATAAAATTTTATATGCCGCTCATGAAGCGAACTCAAACAGCTTCCAAATGTTGTCAAAATATCAGAGGAATCAAATCCCAACCATTCCGTACCTCGCAAAATGCAAGAATAGTCCATTTTGCCTAATTCACCCCCATATATATAGATACCCTAATCAAAGCAATTAAAACTAACTCAAAGGCGAAAACAGTCTTCAAAAAATGTGTATGATGAATCATACTGAATAACTTTGGAAAACATTTGCAAGCAATAAACAAATTGAATGCGAAGTTACAGTGCAGAATTGATTTTTAAGTGTACTTTTTTTATTAAATCACTAGCTGACCCGACAAACTTCATATTGCCACAAATTAACCTGTGTTGTACATAAATCATGAATCTCGGATGATCTTTGTCACAATCTCGAGTTTTGCAAGCCCCCCAGTGGGCGGCGCTTCCGACGGCGCGTCACCGGCAACACTCGCGACCATCTCGTCCTGAATGATCTAGTGTTACTATAGATAGTTTTTGTGGTCTTGTATTGACTAATGTTTTATGGAAGAGTCTCGAATTTCTCGAGTTCGATTAGTTTTTGAGTTTCGCAAAAATTTCTGTTTTATTTGTATGAGAGTCCATATCCACAGGGGTGAGAGGTCTCTAACTATCGTAAAATAAATTCAAGACTCCAAAATCTCCCACATGCCAAATTTGGTTCCATTTGCTTGATTAGTTCTCAAGTTATAAGGAAATTTGAATTTCATTTGTATGGGAGCTCCCCTCTTAAAAGGGGAAAGGGTCGTAATTCACCATAGAAAAAATTTCTGCCATCTAAAACTTCCACATGCCAAATTTGGTTCCATTTGATTGATTAGTTCTCGAGATAAGAGGAAATTTGCATTTCATTTGTATGGAAGCCCACCCTCTTAAAGGGGAGATGGGCCATAACTCGCTTTCTAAAGATGAGAGGGGTCTCAATTCACCATAGAAAAAATTCTTGCGTCCAAAACCACTTACATGTCAAATTTGGTTCCATTTGCTTGATTAGTTCTCGAGTTATGAGGAAATTTGTTATTCATTTGTATAGGAGCTCCCCCCCTCTTAAAGTGGGGAAATCCATAGAAAATATACCATAGAAAATATTCTTGCCTACAAAAACATCCACGTAATAAATTTGGTTCCATTTGCTTGATTAGTTCTAGAGTTATGAGGAAATTTGAATATCATTTGTATATGAGCCCCCCTTCTAAAGTGGGTAGGGGTCCCAATTCATCATAGAAAAAATTTTTGTCTCCAAAAACACCCACGTGCCAAGTTTGGTTCCATTTGCTTGTTTAGTTCTCGAGTTATGAGGAAATTTGTATTTCGTTTGTATAGGAGCCCCCCCTCTTAAAGTTGGGAGGGGTCCTAATTCACCATAGAAAATATTCTTGCCCTCGAAAACTTTCACATGCCAAATTTGGTTTCATTTGCTTGATTAGCTCTCGAGTTATGAGAAAATTTGTATTTCATTTGTATAGGAGCCCCCCCTCCTAAAGTGAGGACGGGTCCCAGTTCATCATAGAAAAAAATTTTGTCTCCGAAAACACCCACGTGCCAAATTTTGTTCCATTTTCTTGATTAGTTCTCGAGTTATGAGGAAATTTGTATTTCGTTTGCATAGGAGCCCCCCCTCTTAAAATGGGGAGGGGTCCTTATTCACCATAGAAAATGTTCTTGCCCTCGAAAACTTTCACATGCCAAATTTTGTTCCATTTGCTTGATTAGTTCTTCAGTTATGAGGAAATTTGTATTTCATGTGTATAGGATCCCCCCTCCTAAAACGGGGAGGGGTCCCAATTCATCATAGAAAAAATTTTTGTCTCCAAAAACACCCACGTGTTAAATTTGGTTCCATTTGCTTGATTATTTCTCGAGTTATGAGGAAATTTGTATTTCGTTTGTATGGGAGCCCCCCCTCTTAAAGTGGGGAGGGGTCCTTATTCACCATAGAAAATATTTATGCCCTAGAAAACTTTCACATGCCAAATGTGGTTCTATTTGCTTGATTAATTCTCGAGTTATGAGGAAATTTGCATTTCATTTGTATAGGAGCCCCCCTTCCTAAAGTGGGGAGAGGTCCCAATTCATCATAGAAAAAAATTTTGTCTCCGAAAACACCCACTTGCCAAATTTTGTTCCATTTTCTTGATTAGTTCTCGAGTTATGAGGAAATTTGTATTTCGTTTGCATAGGAGCCCCCCCTCTTAAAGTGGGGAGGGGTCCTAATTTACTATAGAAAATATTTTTGCCCTCGAGAACCTTCACATGCCAAATTTGGTTCGATTTGCTTGGTTAGTTCTCGAGTTATGAGGAAATTTGTATGGAAGCCCCCCCTTTTAAAGAGGAGAGGAGTTATAATTCCCCTTATAAAGAGGGGAGGGGTCTCAATTTACCATAGAATAAATTCTTGTCACCGAAAACACCCACATGCCAAATTTTGTTCTATTTGCTTGATTAGTTGTCGAGTTATGTAGAAATTTGTGTTTCATTTGTATGGGAGCCCCACCTCTTAGTGGGGGGAGGGGTTTCTAACCATCGCTAAAACCTTTCCTGGTCCCAGAAAACCTCTACAGGCATATTTGCATGCCGATTGCCGATATTTTTTATAAGATTTAGTTCCATATTTAGGAACAGATTTGGACTAGATTGTGGTCCAGACTTTGAGCTACATTTTTGAACAGAGTTTGGGTCAGATTTTGGATCTGAAGCACATTTTGGGTCTCAGTTTGTTGATCAATTTTTCAACCACCAACGAGATTTAGGATGGGGTTTTGAACCGAATTCTGGACCTGGGCCAGATTTTGAACCTGGACTAGATTGCGAGCCGCATTTGATCAACTTTTGTTTCAGATTCTGGGACAGATTTGGACTAGATTCAGGACCAAATTTTTAGCCACATTTTTGATTTAATTGTTAACCAGGTTTAAAATCAGACTTTAGATTAAATTTTGGACCCAGATTTTAAGCATAATTTGGGCCACATTTTGGACCTGCATTAGATTCTGGACCAAATTTTGAACCTCATTTTTATCAGATTTGATCAAATTTTGGATCAGATTCTGAACCAGAAACATGATCTTTAAGCTGTATCAGATTCTAGATTAGATTTTGGACCACATTTTTATCAGATTTGGTCCCGATTTTGGATAATATTTTGGACCACATGTTTGATCAAATTTAAGACGAGATTTTAGACCTGCCCAGATTGGGAAGCTTGCTCCGATTCTGGACCACTTTCTTTTCATATTTTGGACTACCAACCAGATTTTGGATTAGGTATTGAAGTAGATTTTGCAGCAAGTTTCTAAATAAATTTGTACTAGATTCTGTATCAGATTTAGGACTAATTTGTTAATTAGATTTTGGCTATATTTTAATTTTAACCAAATGTTGGATCTTAATCAGATTCTGGGTCAGCTTCTGGACCACATTTTTATTAAATTTGGACCAGGTTTTGGATAATATTTTGGACCACATTTTGTTCAGATTTTAGATCAGATGTAGAACCAGATTTTGATCCACATACTGGACCAAGATCAGATTTTGAGCCTGGACCAGATTCTGAGTCATTCTGATTCTGAAGGTGGTTTTGTCTGGAACTACGCGAAGAGTTTTCAATAGTCAACAGTACGGAGAACAAGAGCATCCCGGTGCTAGTGATGTGCAACGACAAGGATGGAAACCTGTTGACTGACGACGCTGCCAGTTGGAAAGAGCACTTTGAAGAGCTTCTAAATGGTAGAGGTAATGGAGAAAACGTCAGACACAGAATAAGAATTGAGGAAGCTGGTCCAGCTGTGGAGCCACCCATGCTAGTTGAGGTTAAAAAGAGCTTAAAAACGGAAAGTCTGCTGGGAAAGACGGAATTCCGGCCGAAGTTCTGAAAGTGGAAAGTGAGCAGCTGCACAAAGCAATCCATGCTACGATCGAAAAAATCTGGATGGAAGAAGAAATACCTTCAGACTGGCTTGATGGTCTCATTTCCCCGATATACAAGAAGGGCACCGACTCGATTGTAGTAACTATCGGAGCATAACACTTCTAAATTCCATCTATAAGGTACTCTCCCGTATTCTGTTCAACAGATTGAGACAGTTATCAGAATCCTTTGTCGGCGATTACCAGTGTGCTTTTCGAGAAGAAAGAAGATCGACTACAACGAAAGAACTACAAGAAAGAAGAACGAATACAACTTGCGGACTCATCATCTCTTTGTGGATTTTAAGGCAGCGTACGTTAGACGAATTGAAACAAGGCGATGCACTCTCTAACCTACTGTTTAATATAGCACTTGAAGGGGCGATACGAAGAGCAGGCGTGCAAAGGAGTGGAACCATCATCACTAATCCGCACATGCGTCCTTTGCGGACGACATCGACATTGTTGGTGTTGATCGTAGAACTATTGTAAAGGAATTGAGCCTTTCAAAAGAGAATCTACGAGAATCGGACTCATCATAAACACTGCCAAAACGAAGTACATGGTTGCTGACAGAGAGCGTAGAAGTCCGAGTGATGTTGGATCTGAGGTGGAGATAGATAGGGAACGGTACGAGGTTGTCGACGAATTCACATATCTGGGAACTCTGGTAACATACGACAATGACGTTACTCGTGATGTGAAGAGACGTATTGCTGCTGGAAATAGGACTTACTACGCACTCCGTAGCCAGCTAAAGTTACGAAGTTTGAGGAAGCGTAAAAAATTTGCTATGATGCACGCACAGCAGGAGTGCAGGATGACTGGAGACTGGCAGCCCAAAACCGTGAATCCTGGAAATCACTAATACATTCAACTAGAATCCGCCAATATGGATTGTCGGCCTTTAAAGTAAAGTAATTAAGCCATCGACATTTGAGATTTTACAAACAATTTGAAACAACAATTACTCGGTACCCAATCGATCGGGTTGAGTTAAAATTTTATTTGACCATTTGGGAGTTAAAGCAGAGATTCAGAGATACCCTGCCTGAGTCATTTTTACGGCCTTTGCATTTCTTTGGTAGGAATTTATTCAATATTATGGAAAGTGTATATTATGACTTTCCCATCTTCTCTAGCACTTCGTCCTTCATCATACGCCATCTCTCTTTCTCCCACCTGCTTTAACCGTTTTTGCTGCTTGCGTAGAATTTAGCATGCTAATATTCGGCAAAATCTGAGCCGAAAATAACTTAATAAAGGTATACATGTTAGGTACTTTGGTACTTTGGAGTGCCAAATCTAGAAAAAAACATGTCTTTGATAAAAGATATATTTTCGCGCTTTAGTTTTCGCTTAAGTGATATGAGGAATTGTTAAGTAATTCGTTTTTAGATTTTTTTTATTACGAATCTATTATGATAAGTAAGTGGCCTTCATATACAACTGCCCCATAATCAGATCTTAAGCCCACCATGATCGGAGCAGTTCCGTATCGGATCCCGCCTACAAGGGCTGGCTTTTAGACTGTTATTAAAAAGGACCTCTCAGAGTCGTCTAACGTAACTTGTATAGTTTCCACGAAGTTATTTAAAAGTTTCTACAGAAAAATATTGATAAAGCACCATCAAATATTTCAGATGCCTTATTTCAATTTTCATTTGAGAAATATCTGTTAAGCACGAAAGGTTTAAGGTTTAAGGCTAAGTCTTTGAATCTCAATTAATTGTTTTTCTAAACATTGTTTCAAATTAAATTCGTCTGTTTTTAGCATTGATCTAACGAAAAAAGGCAGAATTGAACTAAAAATACGAACAATTATGTCAACCTTATTTTACACGTTGATTACGTTACTCATGTAATGATTTAGATATGCCCATTTCAATCCATAAAGCATCGATCATATTATCTAAAGTATAATTTATAATTGGTGCGCATACGATAGGAAGCCTATATATAGGAAGGTACACTAAAGCAAATTGATAAGATTTGATTGATGTGTATTTACAAGCTATATAAATAGTCACATTCAAGAAGAATTCATTCACAAAATTTCTTTATCTGGACGCCATACTAGATTTGCCCATTTGGAGTTGAACAGTATTATTTCCTTTGTTGCAGCGTTTAAGATTGTAATAACATCCTGGTTTCATAGCTCTAAAATTCGGTTTATGATCACATCAATATTTTAAATATTCTAACTCATAGCATTGTGTTTGGGGATCAATCCTCTCAACTACTTATTTTAGGTTCCAAAACTCTTCTTTGAACTAGGTTAGCTGGTTTTTAAACGTTACATAACTTAACACCATTTGTCGTGAAACAAAAAACTTACTAAGCAATATTTCAAATCTAATTTGCACAACATTTATGCATGACGCTCGTCCTGACGAGCTACACCAAAAGCATTTTTAAACCAAACAATAACTGGAGGCAATCAACTTCAGTTAGAATTTCCTGTAGCCGTCCACTGCAGCTTCCTCATTTCCTTCGTTCCGCAATTATAATTTTCCCTATCAGGGTTTCCGATCTTACAAACTGCTCATGAATACTTTGTACTTTTTTTCAAATTAAATTACGACTCTCGGCGCCCAGTTCGCCCGGCCGTTCGACGAACTCGCCTACGCCCGCCAGTAAGTTAGCTGAATAATTTTTAGTCACCCTAAAAAGCCATACCAGCCACACGTACACATACACACACAGCTTCGGTTTCGGCCTTTGGTTGTTTTTCTCTTTCGACGGTCCCGCTGAGCAACCGAGGAAGCTTCATCCGAAAAATTTTCCAATTAAAAGCATCACCCCCTCTGGGTGCGCGCAGCAGTGGCCGACGGTTGCCGGCGGCGGTACACACAGTTGGCAGAAAAATGGTGCATTTCCTCACGGCGGAAGTGAGCAGTTTTCTCTAAAGCAAAGCTCAAATTTAATAAATTATTACTAACTGGAAGCAATGTTTTAACCTATTTACATCAAAATTTTAGCATGTTACGCACCTCACTGAAATTAAATTAATTTTTACCATCGGTGCAACAGCACCGAGTTGCGATAACAACTCGACGAAACAAAGCAAAACGCTAAATGGGAAAATGGGTTTTCCCGTGGAAGCAAAATGTGGTGCACTAAATGGATAGGATTAATGCAGTCGGTTGCAGTGAGTGCGAGCAAGCCCCGGTGGAGCAGCGAACCGAACAACGAAGGCAGGAAGGAAGAGTTTGTTGTATACGTGTGATTAAAAATTATCTCCGACTAAGAGGAACGGAAACTTTTTGATATGCAGGTGGGAGCTTCGGCGAGGATGTTATTTGTTTGCTCTTGCACAGAGTAGATTTGTGGTGCAGGTAATGAGCCACATTCAATTAGATGTTTTCCGCCGGTTGGAGTCGGGTAGGTATTTGTTTCCGAACGAAGCGAGATTGATTAAATACTTGTAGGAAGGCAATCGGTTAGTGGGGCAAACTACTGCAAATTGGAATATTTTTCTGATAATTTTGCAAAAGCATTCGCTGCAAATGGAAGGCTGGAAAGCGCTAATAAGAGCTGCCTCATTGGTTTACATAACATAACACAGCTTACATAAAAAATACAATTCGGTAGGTATTGCAATGCATGAAGTGCATGCAATTACAGGATAAAACATTTGCACACTCACGTTTCACGAAATAAGCACACGCTGGCGGGTTTGCGAACGCAGTGCAGTTACAGCGCGACGTGCAATTTTTGTGCAGAATTTGCCAACTAAAGAAAGAGAGAAAGAAAGCGGAAAATGGAGGGAGCGAGCAGGAAAGAAGTCAAGTAAAGCAATTCCGGCGTTTTTCTCGTGGTTGAAACCACGTTTCTATATTCTTTATGCGGTTGAATAAAGTGTGTTTTCTTTGGATTTTTTCCCCAGCGTCGTCATCGCAAAATTAATTAAACTTTGTTTGGCTAACGCGAAATTCTGTTGCTTCTGGTTTTTTGTTTCTTTAAATTTTTGGTTGTGACGATGCAAGCGCTTCAGCGTGTGCAAAAGTTTAACTTTTGACGAGGCTGGCGCTGTTTTACTTTTAGCTGGAGTTTGCTGCACGTTTCACCGCAGGCTTCCACTTGGATGAAGTTAATACACGAAGCAGTAATGAATTTGGGTCGTACGGTAACTTTCGATTAGACTCACGACGTTGAGAAGTAAATCTGCTGTAAACTTACTTCACGAGTTCTGTGAAGAAACGATACAGGAAGCTAGAGTCAACGATCGAGAGTTGAATTAGTTAGATTCGATGTGTAAGGGAGTCAAATTCTCAAAAGCGCAAGTAGTGCAATCCTAAATGCGACATGCCTAGACAATAAAAGTACTTATTTGTAACTTCAACTTCAAATCGCTTTAGGTCTGATTCGGACCATTTTCTTATTGTCAAATAGAAGTTAATCGACTCTCCTTCAATTTGGTTTCATTTCGTAGCTACTTCTGTCAAATATGTAAGAGGAACTGCTTCATTATTTCGCATTAGCCAGTCCCTAATTACATGTGTCCTCCCTATTTTAAAGATTTAGGAATCAAATAGGAAATAACTCCAAAAAAAACTTCAAAGAACTTTTCAATAACATGTAGTTTAAAGGAAGCGTTCTGGAAATTTCAAGAAAGTTTTGAACTACATCTACTTACTTATCTTGGTGCGAGGTCTTTCGAGGCTGGCGAAGTCTATTCTTTGTGGAGTTGAGCAGGCCACAACTGATAGGTATAGCTCATCGCGATGAAATCCTAATACTAAAACTATTCAACAATTATATTTTCTATATTAGCGACCATAATGGTGTAATTAATATTTCAAGTTTAGATTTCTGTTTGAAAACTGAAGAGTAACAAACTTTATTAGACTAATCTCAAGTTTTTAGTCTTGACTTTGAAATGCGGTTATACATATATATTAATATTTTTTTTGAAACGATGGTTCTACAATTGATGAAGGGACGGTAGGGGAAAGAAATGAAAATTTTTTGGTGAAGGAGGGGAAGGAGTCAAAATGACTTGTCAAGCATACCTACCAATACCCCCCCCCCCCCCTTCCTTTCCGCTCTTCCCCTCCTTCATCAAAGAATTTTCATTTCTTTCCCCTACCGTCCCTTCATCAATTGTAGAACCATCGTTTCAAAAAAAACTTTATTATATAATTAGTTTTACTATGTTATTGACCAAATAAACTATATCTTATTTAAAAAAATGTCTATTGGACTTTACCTGCTTCTCGATGTTACGTAGTTCGTGGTACGCCTCCGCCTAAGCCGCTCTTCGCTCTCCGTGTGTACTCCGTCAAAAGAAGGTCACCCGACACCTTCCGTTCAAATACTTCAAGTTCAAGTACAAGTATTTCTAGCGTAAGTAAAGTTACTGTCTCAAGTCCTAAAAGGATAACCGGTCTGATTAGCTTTGTGCGGCGACCTTAAAAACCTCGGCAAAATTTGGACAGCCGAGCGTTTGGTGGAAATTTCGGTGGTGCATATCGACATTTACGGATCTTTACTATCGTTTGGTAATAATAAAAAAATTACTGAAATCCAATTCCGACTTCCAATTTGAATGCGTTGTTGATTTTACTTACTCGAATTACTGTCGGCATTCACCAAGGATCCCAAATATATGAACTCATCAACCACTTCGAGTTCCCCTCCGTCATTTTGCACTATCCGTGGGAGGCGAACGTTATTTTTTCTGGAGCCTCTTCCTGTCATATATGCAAGTTTCGACGCATTGATTTGTAACCTAATCCCCGCAGCCTCCGTTTTTAGTCTGGCGTAGATTACCTCTGCCGTCCCAAGGTTTCTAGTAATGATGTCGAGGTCATCTGCGATGGCTTGGTGAAGATCATTCCTCTTGTTTTGATGCTCGCTCACGACCGCCACACCCGCCTAGTTATCTCCGGGGTACGATGTTGGCCTAACAAACCCGTCGTCGCATGTTTGAATCTCGACTGGGTGATACCGCTACAGAGTTAATAGGATTTTTGCACTAGTCCCGTAATTTTCCTGAACTGTAATAACCGGCTGCCCAGTCTGTCGATAAAGAAGGGTCAAGTTTTGAAGGACGTTTATACCCATGGCTTTGCTTTGCTCACCGGATCACACTTTCAATAGCGATATTGAATACCTACAGGACAGTGCCGTAACCCTCCGCCCAACCGCGCGATTTGAAGGGACTTGAGAGCGCCTCCGAAACACGCACTTAACATATCACTCGCTCCAGTGTAGCTTTGGTCAGCTGGTAGCTGATCAAGGGTCCAAGGTAGCTGCATCAGTTTGTCCGGAAAACCGTACTCGTGCATTATCTGACATAGCTGTTTGCGCTCGACTGTATCGTATGCTGCCCTGAAATCCACGTAAATATGATGCGCGGCACGTTATATCTTCTGTTATATCGCCGTTGAGATGCTCACCTGTCCACCACCTCACGCTTGTTTGTGACCAGGTTTCCCTCCTCGTCATTTTACTTGTCAGCCTTCGTTGCGTATCCTTTACGTGATTGGTTCACCTTCTCATAGAACTTACGCGTTTCATTAACCCTGAAAAGTTATTCCAGCTCTTCACGATCTCTGTGTTCCTTCCTGTCCTTTTTCCTCCTCAGGATCCTGGTCAACTCATTCCGCGCACGTCGATACTTGGCCAAATTCTCCCTCGTGGTAATGCTTAGATAGTTTTTACGCTCTTTTTTATCCCTATCGCTTGTTGGCATTCCCCGTCAAACCAATTATTTCGTGCGCTTGAGGTTTTTTCACCGAGCACCGCGGTTGCGGCCATATTGACGACCGAGCGTATCCTCTTCCACCCGTCTGCGTGGATCGAAGCAGCTAGTTCGACAGAGAAAGGTAGAGCTTCATCCAGTTGGCGTCCTTAGCTTTAGGCAACTCGCGGGTTGTCTAATTGTTGTATTTTTAACCGAGGTGGGCGGCTTTGTCGCGAGGTATAAACCATCGATGGTTTTGAGCACCCAAGTACTGCTACTAAGCAATGGTCCGAGTTAATATCCGCACCCCGTATGGAGCGTACATCGGTGATGTTCGAAGAGAATAAGGTCGATTTGGTTCAAGGTTCGTTGGTCAGGTGATCTCCAAGTGACTTTGTAGATATCTTTGCGGGGAAAGAAACTGCTTTTGATCACCAAATCTCAGGAAGTTGCATAGTGGATGGATCGCTGGCCGTTATCGTTCGTGTCGGTGTGCAGGCTACTATGTTGCCCGATCACCGGTCTGTACATTACTTCCCTGCCGACCTGGACGCCCATATCCCCGATGACGATCTTGATGTCCCGTGGTGAGCAGCTTTCGCAGGTTGCCTTCAGTTGTGCAGAGAACGCTTTCTTGTCGTCATCAGGTCTACCTTCGTGCGAACAATGCACGTTTATGATGGTGTAGATGAAGAAACGGCATTTTATCCTCAACATTGATCGCTTTTCAGTTCATTACGCAATCCTGAATTTTGCCCATCACTACGAAGCTCATTCCCAGCTCGTTGGTCACTCTACACCGGTCTGGTAAAATTGGACTTTGCAATCACGGATCATCTACACTTTCTCGCATTTGCGACAGATTCCCTGCAGTGCCACGATGTCTAACATTTAGCGATCTACACGGGTAGAAATTTGATCTCCAAAATGAGCAAAATGACTCATGATTCCCGGTTTCAAGCTCATGATTTATGAAAATACACCATGAATAAAAATCATGATATCACGAGCTTCTTGCAGTACAACACAACGCAAAAACATGAACTATTATTCATGATTTTGTGCTGTCTGATTTGACATATTCACATTTCATGATTTCATGATTTCATTCATGGCATCGGAATCAAATTTCTTTCCGTGTACTGTTTCAGATACCAAGTATCCTTTCCATGTCAATATTTTGTCGTCTTTGTCCATGCCGAATGTTCCGAGTCGAGTCGAATCTCCTTAATTATTCGCAGTGTGTTAGATTAAGATTAAGGCCTTACTGGAGGCCTCGTTATCATGTGGCTGCCATCTTATAGTTCCGTGTTGTCGGCGCCTCCTTCCCTATTGGTATACGACCTTAGTTCCCACCGAGGTTGGTTACCCGAACTCCGCCAAAGTTGCTCGTATTCCGGCTGGTACCACGAGGAAGTAGGGACAGGTTTTGCTAGATAAGTTGATCACATCTTATCCAAATTATTTAGTTTTGGAAAGTTTCTTTCGGTTGAGAATTCGGTCTTGAATAAATACGATGGTGGTTCTTAAAAGGGTCGTTTCGAATGATTCCTGTCGCTCTAAAAAGGACAGTTTTAGTTATGCTGGTATTAACGGATGACAATCAGCACTTGTTTGTGATTCTTTATTCTTCTTCATCCTAAACCATTTTGCAGTTTGTCTGCTGCGACCATGGGCCATATTTTTCTTCAGTGTTGGATCTTGTTAAAAGTTGAGTAGAAATGAAACCACTTCTTACCGTGCCACAATAGGCGGAAAATTGCGATTTTTGCCCAAAATTATTTTTAGTTGCAAATTGATTCTAGATTATATTTGTTACAAAAGAAATGATTTAAACTTATAATAACTCATATTTAGGGTGATTTGGGAAAAAATGTTCAAATGTTTCCGATATAAATATTTGCTTGACAAAAAAAATTCTTTCTCGCGGGGATTCTCCCATTTTCTCATTAAATCTCTCTTCAGGTACTAAATAAATTTAGAAACAGAGATAATCAAATTTGTTGGAAGAGTACTTAAAGACTTGCTAAAAATATGATAATTTAAAGTTTTTTTTTTCGGAAAACGTCAAATAATAACAAACTTTTAGTTCATGTTTTGATACAACATACTTCGAGCTTTCAGACGAACTGTAAGAAACTGCGGCGACAAGAGGCAACAAGAGTTGTTTTTTGATTAAAGTTTATGAGAATTTCAATTTTATTATAAGTAGCCTATGGCGCACCTCATCAAGTTTAAATTTCTTTTCATTTCATTTTTTAATAGGCTAAAATATCAGTTTTAAAATGATATATAACAATAATATTTACATCCGCGATTACTTACTTTTTAAACTTTTTCAATGAGCAGCTTTGACGGCTTATTTTTACATGATATTTTTTTTCTTTCAAAATTTTATTCGCGAATCATAAAAATATAGACAATTTACTACAAAACCGCGTTCAAGCATGTGCTAAAATGTAAAATTTTACATTCGGCAATTTTGGCTGCTACTTCATAAGGAGCCCTTCTTATGTGCGTGCGCCGGTATTTATAATAATTTGCATCCGTTTTGCCATACTCAATTGGTGGATTTAATATATGCATTGTGGAACTTTAATAAATGTTTGCTGAAAAATACATGTTTAGCTCAACTTTAGAACTTCAGCGATTCTTCTTTCTCCTGCTAAACCTTTTCGAAGTCTACTAGTAACGTGTTGTAGTTGTATCTAATGATCGTCTATGCATGGGAAACAAAACGAAAGCGCGGTAAACATATAAAGAAATTTTAGCTCAAAAGCTTCCGTTAGTTTTAAATATTTAGCGATTAAAGAAGAATAATTAAATAAGAACTTGACAATTGCTGCAACCGGAAAGGACAGACTCCCGGTAGAACTCTACAAAAATGGCCAAGATCCGCTAGCAACGTCACTTTACTGAATACTACCCTACCAGTAAAGTTGTTACAAACCACTTGTGGCAACCGATTTATGACTAATTTCAGTCATAAATAAATTTCTGCAACCATAAGTGCGAGAAGTGTGCTACTTGTGCGAGACACTACCGGAGGAGTGCATGGAAGGTGTGGTTTGTCCCATCTGCCAAAAGGGTGAATCCGATAGATTGCTGTAATTACCGTGGTATTACGCTGGCCAACGCAACCTACAAGGTGCTTTGTAACCGCGAGGTTACCGAGTCTGCTTTGACAAGCGAATGGTCATGGGTTCGAATCTTAGTGGAATCAGGCCATTCGATGTCAAGGGACTTTAGCATGGGTTTATTCTCAGGCCCCTCATCATCCTTCCTTCATGCTGAATTCTGTATAATCCCGATATGTCCTATTGACAGTGCAAAAATGACTCCTATAGTAAAATACACTGGTTATCCGCACCAGGGATGGCTATAATTGGGGACAGCGCTGTCATGTGGAACGAGGTGGGTAAAGTAGACAAAAGCATTGAAGGAAGGGTAAAGTCAATTACACACAAGCACGCATATGTAGAATTCCATAAGCGTATTGCTCACTCAATAACGATTATAACAAAAATAAATGCAGTGGTGATATCACAGTCGTAGTGATGAGTCTATACCGGAAAAAGGTGCTCTCCCAGATTTTGTTACGACGTCTATTCCCAATAGCAAAAGAATTCAAAGGGTGGTTTGAAGCGGGCTTTGTGGGGACCTGTGCTAGTACGGAACAACAAAATTGTTACAAAGTTTGGAACAAAATATGATAAAAAATGTGGTCCAGATTTTAGTGCAGGGTCGGAACCTGGTTGGTGGTTTTAAAACTTATCGGAAAGAACTCGGATTCAAGAAATGAGGGAGTGTTAAAGCGAGTCTTCACCAAGGGCACAACAAAGTCCCACGACGGGTCCGGTACTCGAGCCTGGGCTACCTGTTGGGCCAATTCATTGCACATCTCGGTGGTGGGGTCCTTGAAACCGACAAATTGCGCCATATTTTTGTGACATTCGCCTTATTAAAGACGACATAACTATCACATCTGAAGACGGAAAAGCCGCTTACGATCAACTGTGGTGAAACTGCTCGTCAAACCAAGTTTCCGTTAAGACGATTTTTAGCAAAATCGTCGATTTTATTTCGCTGTCCACTCACATTCTGATAGTAAATCAGTATTGTCTGGATTTGTTTGCACTAAGATTCTGCAAGTGTTGTTCCGTACACCCACACGCTGGATCGGACCGACTGTTGTTCGTTAGCAGTATTGGCGCAACTGATGCCGGGGGCTTACAATAATACCGAGATCCGATATCTGACCCTATTTCGGTATAAATGTCGTTGGCGGTCACCTGGGTGGATCAAGGGTCAGGCTACGTCAAAGGGTCCAGCATTGGTGGAGAGCCGAGGGGAACCAGAACCCTCCATGATACCAGAAGCATTGCGTTCCAGTGTTCGATTGGTTGACGATAGAATGGCAACGCAGCAGGCAAAATGAGAGTCAGTTATGTTTTTGAAGATTCTGACGCTGCAGTGGGACGTTGACGGGTACAGAAATAGTAAGTTATAATAGGCGTCGATCCGGACGGCATTTCAAGGGAAGTTTGCCGGTTGAAATTCTCAAGATGTAGATGTAGGGTCAAGATGGAGAAAAAGATTCATGTACTGTTTTGAAAAAAATACTACATCTGCTTGCCATTATTGACCTAAATGGCTTGCTTCAACTAATACCGTGGTCCCCCGTTGGTATGACCTTCTTTAATCTAAACATTTTTAATCTGTACCCCGGTGGTATGAATGTGTTCACATTAAAAACCTATCAAGCGTCATACACAATTGACGTTAAAGTTGACCGGGTAAATTGAAAAAAAAAGCAACAAAACTTAATGCGCTTCCTCTTGCTCAAGAGCTTTGATAATATAGCTCATATGGAACTTACCTCTCGCCAGTATTCAAAATAGACCATTTTAGTCGAAACTGCCGAGCCAATTAACTCTTCTACAAACCGGACGTTTAGAATTCGCGCATGTTTGAAATGTTTTCAAAACGTTCGTTTTCGTCAAATCAAAACAACAAGTTCATAGGGTGCGCGTCTTGCGTGTATGTGAAAATGAATAGAGTTACCAAATATTCAGATTAAAAATGAACTCGCCCAATCTGAACGAGGTGTTTTTCATATTAGCGGGGGTTGAGTGTAGTAATGATTTCGACGTAATTGTCAGTTATAGAGGAAATATCATAGCCAACACACCCTTCTAAAATCATTTCATCGCCTAATTTCCTTCGGGGACAGCTTTTGTATGGAAACCTGAAAAGGTTCTCTCCTTTCCCTGCACATTTTTCGACCCGTAAAGAGTTTCGTATTTACGCACAAATCGGATGTTACGTTCTCGTGTGTTGCATGGTCTCAATTACGTTCTAATATTCTTGTAACGGATGGCAACTAAAATTTTGGAATTTTTCCGCGGCACTTATGCTCAACAACAAACGAGATCAGAGAGAAATGAGAATATGTATATGTTAGCTCTCTCTCTCTCTCCTCTTTTTGTTAATATTTTTGTTTTGTTTATGCTTGCCTAGTTTTGCTAAAAATGGCATCGAAACAAGAAGCATTTCGGGAGCGCGTTGTACACTTTTACGAACTGCAACAGAAATCTCGGCAAAAAGTATACGGTACAACATTCAAAAAGCAACTTTGTTCTTGCTTCGACTGTTTACCATTATCCTAAGATACCCAACAACTATTCGCAAGCAAGCTAGTGGAAGACCATCCAAAATTATGAACGCAGAAGGACACCGTTCTCTTTCTCGTTTCTTCAACAACAAGCCTTCTGATTTGGCTATCAATTAAAATGCACCAGACGAATGTTTCTAGAAAATTTTGATCCCGTTTCTACAAAAACATCATGCAGATGGACAATACGTGTTTTGGCTAGATAGAGCTTCATCGCATTACGCCAAAAAACACATTCACACATTCACACATTCAACACATACACAACCCGAAAAATCTGTTTCAGTGCGCCCAATCAAAGATTTCTTCGGGATTTTGAGTTCCTTGGTGTACAAAAATAACTGGAAAACCACGAAATACAAACAGTTGATGGGTAGAATCAAGAGATGCATTCGCAAATTTGACATGACGGCCGTACAACGCTCCTGTTTCGACGTCAAACGAAAGCTTCGTCGAACAGCCGAATACGGATAGTTTTCAAATGTACACTAATTTTTTTCTACAATGGATAATGTATCTTTAATTTCGGGAAATCAGATCTTCTTCATGTATCTTTGTCTTTTTTTTGGCAGCTTGAGAAAAAAATTTCAAAATTTTAGTTGCCACCCGTTATTGTGGTACTGATACCTACGTTTAGGTAAGAGTTTTGGGCAGCGCCACCTTCGCTGAGCGTCTAGTAAATAGTAACATGATGGTAGTAATTATTGTCTACTTTTTCTTTGAGCTTTTGTGAGACTATTGAAGTTTTTTATGTATTTCATTCGTTTTGAAAACTTTCGGCAATGTTGCATATCATTTAGATTGTAGGTATTGTAGATCATCTGTTAAATTGAAAGAAGTTACGTTGGTTCCGAAGTGTTCTGCGTGATACTGATGTTCTCGGCAAATGATAACAATAAAATTGATTTATTTCTGTTAGAAATTTGTTGTAATTCCGTTTCTGTATGTATTGCGCAATAAACGAAATTAGTTTTACACATGCCAACGATAAAAAACATTTCCTTCTTCAGCAAGCAGTAACATGATGCTGATCTGCTGCAACATTGTAGATATGAGACGAGATGGGATCATCACTGCCAGTTGCCGGGATTACAAATAATTTTCAGCTTCCGTGCGTCGTCGTGCCGGTGCGGTGTATGCAAAGTCTAGAATTTCTTGATTTTCAACACTCTCGCTATCGGGAAACAGAATCTCCGTTCTCGGGGTCTCGTTGCGTGGTGAGTGAGTGAGTGAGCTGGACGATTTGATGTGTTGTGTCGTCGTCGTGTACGCGTCATGCTCTGGCGGCGCAGAGCTAACCTGCGAAACGATGCAGGCAGCAGCTGACTGGCTGGCAACGCCCGGAACGCTCCATCGGACACCGGAGACCGTTTTCCCGAATGGTTGCGGTTCCGGATAGAAAGAAAAACCAACGCGGCTCTCCGGCCGGCGGGGGTGTGGCGGCAGGTATAATGAAAACAAAACTTCATCGTGGTCATAAATTTTCATCACATGGTTCGGTGCGACCTTGTTGACTCCTGTTTGGCATTGCGGGACATTTTCGCTTTGTGGCTTGTTGTGTAGTGCACTTTGTGTTTTTGCTGTTTGCTGATGTGGTCTCCGTTTCTTGCAATGCTCTCTCCTCGGTTTGAGAACTGAGGAACTGTATCGATGATGAGGCACATGCACATACGGGTTGTATGTTTTATTCCGTACCCAGTGCACAACACCTTTTCTTTTGTTGTGGAATCAACATATTGTCGCATTTTCATTTGCATACAGAAAAAAACTCTGCAGCCTCTACGGGATACACGAATGTATGCCAACGATAATGGTGCTTCAGGGGACCCAATGTGAAGCGATGAGTGCTTTGAATTTACAATGGGGAATTTTAATGGATTTCAGCACTGGGACGGTACAGGCGAGCCGAGATGGATGGAGCACACGTGTTTGCTTGTGGGTGGAAAATTTTGAGAACAGGAAATGTAGGCTGAATGCATATCGATCCCAATCCCAACAAAGGTTAACATATTGGGGGGCAACTTTCAATAACATCTTAAACGAGATCTTACAATCTTGGCACAACTTGAGATCCATTTTCGATTAGAACTGGGAAATAGTTCTACACTTGGACTTGAATTGGTGTGGTGATTAGATTGCGTTGCCCATTTACCTGCTTTGCTTTGATTTGAAACTGTTGGTGCTCTGGCACTGAAGTGATTTAGAACTTTTAGATCCATTTGCTCGATGACTAGTTTGTTTACCAGATTTTCCTTCTTCACTTCGAGGTGTGCGAGTACTTCACTGCTGATGCAATACAACACACCAAACCGTTGTACCTACTGTGAGTGAGTGGCTTTGTCGGTTGGTTCCGGCCGACGGTCGTCCATCGCTTAGACGATTCATTGCAATCATCAGATAAGCGTGTGCTAAGTGGCGCTCCGTGTTATCGTTTTATCAGCCTTCGACCGAGAGGCAGACCGATTTTGCTGTTCGGACCGAGGAAGGCAAATATTTACATGCGCGAAAATGGCTCGCATTCCGGGCGGGTTGTGTTGGCTTTTCGGAGCGCACCAGATAAGCAGCCAACTACGGCATCCGCTGTATTAAGCACACCCGTGCCAAACAGCAAATATTGATGTGCACAGCTATGCGCGTTCGTTAGTCACTCTGCACCTGACGAGGTTCGACACGAGGAGGAGAAAAAAGCGCTAAACTCGACGATTCACACCGGTGCGGTGTATGGTTTTGATGAAACATCACTTTTAGTGTGCATGTGATGGAAATCGATTGTTGTCGGAATAAAAAACCGAACGAACCAAAAGCAAAGCTGACATGTTAATTTTCTGCAATAAACACATTTTTAGTGGATAACTTGCTGCTGTGTTGTTTTCATATTTGTTCTGCAGCTCGTGAAAAACGTGATAATAATTTAATCCTAGATTGGTGCGCCCGTGTAGCATCGCAATATCCGAACAAATCAAAATTTTGAAACAAATTTGCCAAAAATTGATATGATTGAAGTGATAATGAAATTAATTAAGCAGAGATTATCAGTCATTTCTTGCCTCCATCGCGTGCTATTGATAATTCCGTGGAACTCATTATTAGTCATCATTTGTACAGTCAAGTCATAAAATGCCTGCACTTCATTTCTGAAGCTTAACTTTTGATTTAGATTCTACAGTAGATTAAGGTTTTTGACAAAAATAACTACAGCATAAACATCTTTTCCGGTTCATTCAGCAGTCACTTTGTGAGTAGATACAGCATCTTTATTTAAAGACCAACCGAGACGAGCAAACTTTTCTGCTCATTCTCTCTATTACACGAAATAAAAGTGTCTATCATTGGCTCTTAAATGCCACCGAGGCGAGGGTATGAAACCCAACCTGTGCAAAGGCAATAAAACATCCACGAAAGTGGATGGAAAATTCCCCAGTTGATGGATGCTACTTCCTTCGCAGAAAACCATCCGACATCGTCGTCGTCGAGAACCGACGAACGGACAAACCATTACTCATCGGGTGAATTAAAAATTTGTCCTTTGTACCGATATAATTTCTTCCCAGCTCCCCAGAGTTGGCAGTTGGCGCAAGAACTACGACGGACCAGGGCGCACCGAATAGCGAGGATTAACTTCATCCATAAACATTCAGCGATCATCATCGTTCGTTGCACCAATAAATCAACCTTGCGTCGGGAAATGGTTTTCTTCCATGTATGTACATAGTCCTTTCGCGCCCCACATTCGTCCGTACGCCGTCTGTCCGCTGTCAGCGAGCGGATATACGGATCAGGAATCAACCCATGAAATGAACGACGACGGGACGGACGGCGATGAGACAGATAGGTTCACTGTATGGTTTAGGAGCTCGAAAAAAATGGATGCTTCATACGGGACTGTTCATACAGAACGACGACGGCATAAGGTGTGGTGTCGTTGCGACGTAAAAAAAGGTCCAGAAAATCTGTAAAAATAAACAATTCCAAATATGATTTACATTCTAGGGAAAAGGCCGGGAAGCAAATAATCCTGTTAGGGTTCAGTGAGATTGATGCGTGTTTATAAAACAATATATATTAGATAAGGTCCTTGAACTGTTTTGGGTGTAGGGCTGCTATTGATTTTTCAAAATTAAATAAAACAATAAAAACCAATCTACGCCTCTTGTTTTTCTTCGATACCGAGGAAAGATTGTGCTGGAGTGACCAAATTTAGGTCTCTATCGCAAGTTAACAGTTCAATATTCCAAACCAACAATAATTCAATGTACAGCTATCGTATAGGAAGAAACTAAACTACAAATCTATAACTATGTTAAAGAATTTTCAATTGGAAAATAGCAGCCAATAAAAGCATCCCGGTGCATTGGTATTGCACACTGAGCTCTCTGATGAAAACAAATCTTATATTTTAAATGCAGTTCACAGATCAGCGTCCATGATTCATGTCCGTAACCACCAACCCTCTGAGAAAATTTAAAAAAGTATTCTGTAGAGCGCCAGTTTTGCGTAAATTCGCACATTATTGGACTTCGTTGGCTACGTAATCCGTAATAGGCCCGATTCGCGGCCGCAAAAAAAATTCTCTTGATGTGCCTAATTCGGAATGCCGAAGTTTTTAATTCAATCGTCCGGTTTTTTAGGTTAAAACAGTCTTCTGAAACATCCTTTTTTATTTATTTACAGAGTAACAGAGTACAGAGTTTATTTACGCAGTAACAGTAGTTCATATATGCATGGGTCGTCTGTATTTGGGAATTTGATAATTTGAGAAGAAAATACATGTAGAGTTTGCTTATCGTCAATTGTACCTATTTAACGCAATTTTCGGATTTTACGCTTTTTTTACGCGATTTTCGGAATTTACGCGGTTTTCAATTTCGTGGAACGTATTCTTCGCGCAAAAAGCGACGAAGGGTATTCGTATGAAAATTGCTATCAATTAATACGAAAACCATATAAGTCCATCTAGAAAAGTTCAAAACCCTGGCATTAGCTGCAGCGCCGTAGCGTGCAGTAGGCCAGACTGGCCCCCGCTAAGGGCGCTACCTCTAAGGGGCGCCAAAACTGACCTGAACCAGAAGTAAGGCACTTTCGAGTGTAGCGAAGTACTGGATACTGGGAACTGTACGAATCATGTATGACAGTCTAATTCTAAAAAATAATAAACTTCAAAGGAACACTGAAATCGGGTCTTCGTCAAAACCGCCACAATGTCACGCTGCGACACACTGGAACCAGGTCTACAAGCTGATCCAAAACATAATAAAAAATGTGGACCAATATATGGTCCACAATCTAATACAAATCTGTTCTAAAATCTAAAATAAAACTTGCTAAAAAAGTGGTACACGGTATAGTCCAGTTCTAAAATATGGTCCTGGCCCAGAAACTGGTTCAAAACCCGATCCAAAATCCGGTTACTTGTTTAAAATCTGATCAAAAATGTGGTCCAAAGTCTAATCAAACATGTAGTCCAAAATCTAGTTTATAATCTGTCCCAGTTTGAGATTCTTGTCCAAAATTTGATTCAAAATCTGGATCAACATTGGATTCAAAATGTGCTCCAGAATCTGGTTTTGGTCTAGTATGTGGTTCAAAATCTGGTTCCACATATAATCCAAAATCTAATCAAAAATGTGGTCCAAAATAATATCTAAAATTTGGTCTAAATTTGATAAAAATGTGATAAAAAATCAGGCCCAGAATCTGATTGAGATCCAACAAGTGGTTCAAATCCAAAAAATGGCCAAAATCTAATTAATAATGTAGTCCAAAATCTGGTCCAGAATGTAGTTCAAATCTGTTCAAAATTTGGTGCAAAATCTAGAACCTAGAAAATTTCTAGAATATAGAAAATTTCTAGAATCTAGAAAATTTGTTAAAAATGTGGTCTGTAATCCAATCCAGGTCCAAAATACTGTCCAGAGTCTAGTTCAGAACTTGATCCAAAATCTGGTTGGTGAATTAAAATCTGATCAAAAATGTGACCCTAAATCTGGTGTATAATTTTTTCCCAATTCCAGAATCTGGATCCAAATTTGGTGCTTAAACTGGTCCAAACTCTGATAAAAAAAATTGGTCCAGAATGGGGAGCAAGATCTACAAATTGGTCCTGGTCTAGAATCCAGTTCAAAATTTGATTAAAAATGTGGTCCAAAACATCATTCAAAATCTGGTCCAAATCTGATAAAAATGTGGTCCAAAATGTGATCTAGTATTTAGCGCAGCTCCAAGGTCTGGTTCAGGTCCAGATTCTGATAGAAAATCTGATCCAAAATAAGGTCAGAAAGAGAAATTTTGTCTAAAATTATATTCAAAATCTGGTCCAAATCTGATTAAAAATGTGGTTAAAATCTAGCCTAGAATCTGATTCAAAATCTGATCAAAAATCTGACACAAGAGTT